>NC_047161.1:242500-250000 GCF_009819705.1 Hippoglossus hippoglossus
GTGTGTTGGGAGGATGACAGAGTCAGGAGCGGTGGATGATTTGACTCATGGTTGTTTAGTTTAGTTTAACTCAAAGATCAGGTCATTATACAACTGTGTGTGTCTGTGTGTGTCTGTGTGTGATGGTTGCCTGTCATAGACATGTTAGCATTCTAACTATCATTATATATTTCAACCACAAAAACCTATTGATCAGGTTAATTTATGACAATGGAGGCGATAACGTTAAGTTTACTTTGTTTTACAATTCCTCAGAAATGTGTGACATGTTTGATGCTAACATTAGAGGGAATGCTAATTTATTCATAAAATTCTGTTTTAATTCATCGTCAATACCCACACAACCATTCGAGTTAGCCACAGAGCTAATGTGTAGCTAACAAGCAGTCATGACTTTAAGGAACTTTCACAGTTCAAAGTGCTAAGCTATAGTTAGCCTAGCTTAGCACAATGACTCGAAGCAGGAGGAACCTGCATTAGCTCAGCTCCATCCAACATGAAGGTGTGTTGTGTTCTCAGTGTCTCAGGCTCAGGACTATGACTTCACTCCGGCTCCAGACTACGACTCCGACTACAACGCCACCTTCGAGTACAGTTTCTACAGTAAGAAGCTCGTTGGGACTCAACCCAGTTAGATGTAAAGTTCTTTGTGTTCTTCTGCGTCCATCTGCAGCCTGACATGTATTTTAACGGAACAACACACTGTTACATCGCAGACGCACCAAACGTCTCGGACAAGATTTCACAGTAAAGTTCAATAGAATGAATTTTTCAAAAAGAATCATTGTCAAATAAAAAGACAGCTCTGGATTCAGGTGATGTAATGTTTCCAGGTTCCTCAGGTGTTTCTCTCGACGTGTTCTCAGGCAACGGCAGCAGTGAGGACCTGGAGAAGTTCAGTGAACCGTTCATCGACCTGGAGGAGGAGACTGTAACCACGACAACCACCACAGGAAGCACAGACAGCGTCGACGTTCGTAACAGCACATCACTTCCTGTTTCTCTAGTAAGTAACCACGGGTTTATTTATAAAGATAAATAAATTATCTTACACTGAGATATTCTATTTAAGGTCAAATTAAACTCAATGTTTTCCAATTAAACAGTTAAAGAGTTAAACCAAACTTAAACCTCTTCGAACTCCGATTCACTGAAATGAGACCAGAGTAAAAGGTCAGTTAGAATTCAGTGAAACCTGATCGGGGTTTGATCGTCCGTCGGAGCGAACTCTACGAGGCTCATCAACACGGCTCCTGGATTTAATATAGAAACAAATATCTGGACCAATCAGTGACAGCTACTGGTTTAGAGAGCAAACCTTCTCATCAGACGTTTCTCCTGGTGAACTCACAACGTCTGAAACAAGAAGAACACTTTGACTTTATTCATGACACATTGTCCCCAAAATCTTAGTTATTTAAATCAATGTGAAAGAATGAATGTTAAATACTTTCACACATCTACACACAAACACTAGAGTTATGTGTTCCACTAAAAGTTTAAAAGCAGAGAGCAGCTCTCCCCAGTGACACAGGACCTGTCCAACACAGCCTGATCCATGTTATCCATCAGTCTGAAGAACACACGTTCGATTCCCTGACGAGCTGCCACCAAACCCCTCAGACAGCGCAGTGGAGCAGTCCAGCCTTACAGGTCATTAAAATCAGAGCGGAAGAAGAGGAAGAAGAGGAAGACGAGGAAGAAGAGGAAGAAGAGGAAGAAGAGCCTCAGTCTCACAGAACAACTCAAAATCACAAAATCAAATCCACATAAAGCTAAGAGACCTTTGTCTTTTAATTCAAACCTCTAGAAAATGTGACATGAACTCTTAACCATTATTATTGTGTGTGTGTGTGTGTGTGTGTGTGTGTGTGTGTGTTTATCTGATGATGTGTGTGTGTCTGCAGGCAATCAGGACACTCGTCTGGACCCTGATGATCATGATCAGTGTGAATCTGCAGCAGCTACAACACACACTATGAGAGACACACTCAGCAGGTCACACACACACACACACACACACACAAACACACACACTATGAGAGACACACTCAGCAGGTCACACACACACACACACACACACACACACAAACACACACACACACACACAAACACACACACAATGAGAGACACACTCAGCAGGTCACACACACAAACACACACACACACACACAAACACACACACACAAACACACACACTATGAGAGACACACTCAGCAGGTCACACACACACACACACACACAAACACACACACTATGAGAGACACACTCAGCAGGTCACACACACACACACACACACACACACACAAACACACACACACACACACACACACACACACTATGAGAGACACACTCAGCAGGTCACACACACAAACACACACACACACACACAAACACACACACACAAACACACACACTATGAGAGACACACTCAGCAGGTCACACACACACACACACACACACACACAAACACAAACACACACACACACACACAAACACACACACACACACACACACACACAAAACACACACACAATGAGAGACACACTCAGCAGGTCACACACACACAAACACACACACACACACACACACACACACACACACACACACACACACACACTATGAGAGACACACTCAGCAGGTCACACACACACACACACACACACACACTATGAGAGACACACTCAGCAGGTCACACACACACACACACACACACACTTTGAGAGACACACTCAGCAGGTCACACACACACACACACACACACACACACACACACACACACACACACTATGAGAGACACACTCAGCAGGTCACACACACACACACGCACACACACACACTATGAGAGACACACTCAGCAGGTCACACACACACACACACACACACTATGAGAGACACACTCAGCAGGTCACACACACACACACACACACACACACACACACACACACACACACACACTATGAGAGACACACTCAGCAGGTCACACACACACACACACTTGATAACCAGTGATGTCGGAGGTTGTTAAAATGAGGAATCTGGGAGAGACACTTTGGTTAATTCATATTTAAATAATTCATAAACTGTATTTATGAATACAGTTTATGAAGTGGGTTTTCAAAGTTTTTATATAATTTTTAGCAAAATGTCTAACTTGTAAGTAACAGACAAAGTGAGCTCGAGGTCCTTTAGCCGTCCAGTAAATAAAAGCCTGATCAGATTGAAAGGGAATTAAATTATGATTCAAACAAAAAGGAGAATGTTACGGAACTTCAGGAGCTTGAAGCACCATTTTAATCTTTTTCAAAATCTTAAGTGAATTTTGCAGAACAAAATTGTCCTCAACTAGATTCATTGGATAATAATAATAATTCCAATTGCAACCACTTGGGTGTATCATGGAGCTCATTGGTCTGGCAGTAGCTGGCCAATAATAATGTTGGAACACCGGAAGGTATAACCCCCCCCCCCGTTTCTGTTGACGTTTTGTTGATGAGATTCTGAACGTGTGTTTGTTTCTTCTGGTTTTTCAGTCGTCGTCGTCGGGTGCGTTCGATCCTGCACTGGTCCAACCGGATCTGAGGTGGGAGGGGTCACCTCTGGCACCCGTGGGACCTGGTGGAGCTCAGCCAATCACAGACCTTTATCAGCACCTCCCTTCAGAACGTTTCTGATAAATATGAAAACTTCATCACGTTTTCACAGCTTATCACTTTTTTATTTGAGGCAGAACAGATTTAAGTATTAATATTCGTACATAATATGAATGAGCCTCCATGTTTAGATTTTCTGAGGATAAATATCTAATAAACGTGACGAGGAGACGAAGCATCGACTAAATGTGTTGAAGCAGCAGCACGTTGGAAACCAGCAGCACGTTGGAAACCAGCAGCACGTTGGAAACCAGCAGCACGTTGGAAACCAGCAGCACGTTGGAAACCAGCAGCACGTTGGAAACCAGCAGCACGTTGGAAACCAGCAGCACGTTGGAAACCAGCAGCACGTTGGAAACCAGCAGCACGTAGGAAACCAGCAGCACGTTGGAAACCAGCAGCATGTAGGAAACCAGCAGCACGTAGGAAACCAGCAGCACGTAGGAAACCAGCAGCACGTTGGAAACCAGCAGCATGTAGGAAACCAGCAGCACGTTGGAAACCAGCAGCACGTAGGAAACCAGCAGCACGTTGGAAACCAGCAGCACGTTGGAAACCAGCAGCACGTTGGAAACCAGCAGCACGTTGGAAACCAGCAGCACGTTGGAAACCAGCAGCACGTTGGAAACCAGCAGCACGTTGGAAACCAGCAGCACGTTGGAAACCAGCAGCACGTTGGAAACCAGCAGCACGTTGGAAACCAGCAGCACGTTGGAAACCAGCAGCACGTTGGAAACCAGCAGCACGTTGGAAACCAGCAGCACGTTGGAAACCAGCAGCACGTTGGAAACCAGCAGCACGTTGGAAACCAGCAGCACGTTGGAAACCAGCAGCACGTTGGAAACCAGCAGCATGTTGGAAACCAGCAGCACGTTGGAAACCAGCAGCACGTTGGAAACCAGCAGCACTTCCCAGTTCATCTGTTGGTTCCTGTGATCATCACATCACTGTTTGTTCAAAGTTGCACACAGAACAAATCCAGGAAAATAGGTTTTGGGGAAAGTTTAAAAATTTGACAGTAAATAAGAGAAATGTTATTGAAAGATAGAAAGTTAAAAAAAGATTGAACGATTTTCTATCCAGAACTGTTTTATTGTTTATTGATTGTTTTGTTTTTTCAATAAAATATATAAACCTTGATGATTCAATCAAGGGTTTATTGCTCCACACACACACACACACACACACACACACACACACACACACACACACACACACACACACACACACACACACACACACACACAGTACTAGAGTCTGGATGAGCTGCAGAGGTCGGATGGCAGCAGCAGCCTGGAGGGAGGGGCAGTAGTCTATAGGTGTGAGATGACCAGAGTCTGGACCAGAACCTGGACCAGAGTCTGGACCAGAGTCTGGACCAGACTCTGGTCCAGACTCTGGTCCAGACTCTGGTCCAGAGTCTGGACCAGAGTCTGGACCAGAGTCTGGACCAGAGTCTGGACCAGAGCCTGGACCAGAACCTGGACCAGAACCTGGACCAGAGTCTGGACCAGAGTCTGGACCAGAACCTGGACCAGAACCTGAGAAGGGGACTTATCCTCCTGATGTTGTGCAGCATGTATCTAACATTTCGGGTTAGATTTAACGTTTAGCTTTTAGATTTAACATTTATATTCACATTTTATATATAAACTTCATATTTAAATTTAACATTTAGTATTTAGGTTTTCCTAAATGCACATGAAAGGGGCGGAGTTTACTGCATATGACCAATCACAGACATGGACAGTCTGAATGACAGCAGAGCTTCATATTTCACAATGAGGATCAAACTGTTGAAAATAAAAATCAGAGTAGAACAAACATCCAGAATAAAAGAAACAGTTCCAGCTGCTGAATGCAGGAAGAACAGCCGGTAAAACATCTGGGATTGTGTCAATGTTTAAGTTACGGCGCCCCCTGGTGACATTTGGAAAAAATATATATTACGTGACCACGACATAATCACATTACATGTCATTTAGCTGACGCTTTTATCCTAAGCAACTTACAAGTACAATACGTGCGTTCATCATCTCTGAGGGGCTCAGCATCTTGCCCAGGGACACTTGGGCTGGGGGTTGAACCACCAACCTCTGGTTGGAGGACCCGCTCTACCCCCTCAGCCACAGCTGCATGTTCCTGTTTTCTTGTTTCTCTTTTCTTAACTAACAAGACGTGTGGAGGTGAAGTTTTATTTGATCGATTCTACATCAAATCAGATTTAATACATTTAATACAGTGAAAATCTGAGTTTCTGTCAGAATAAAAAAGTTGGGACTTTAAATATATCCTAAATCTACAGGAGCCCGGAGGCGTCACATGTTACAGTTTATTTGTGGTTTGATTGTGATGCGATGTGTCTGTTAATGAGGATCGAGTCCGTCAGTGTCACGGTGGCACAGCGGGGGGGTGGCGCCTCGGGCTCCACGGTTATTTCAGTCCAGGACGAATCTGCACGACAACAAACTCAACACTTTGTTCTCCCTTTACTTTTTATCATCAGGACTGAAAACGACTTTTTGTTCTATTTGTTGAAAATGTTTTAGTTTTACAGGAAAAGAGAAGAGAACGGTTTTCATATGAAAGCTTCCATTAACACACATTGTTATTCAGCTCATGTGTCTCATTCAAAATAAACTTCACATTAATAATGATACAAAATAACTAAAGTCCAAATGACAGACGTTTACTCGTTTTACTGACGTAAAAGTACCTTAATAATGGAGTAAAAATACAAGTAATCTAGTTAAAGAAATTATTCTGTAGAAAAAAAAATGACCTGTGAGCGATAAACTGTTATTAATCATAGAATTAGATTGTTACTAATGTATAACATATATATATATATATATGTTCCTCACAAAGACATCTGTACAAGAGCACACACACACACACACACACACACACACACACACACACACACACACACACACCTGCAGGATGAAAGGTGTTTGATGGATCCTCTGCGTGTTTCGTCTTCGTCTGTGACCTTCAGTGAAACTCTGCTGTGAGCTGATAACAAATACACACACACACACACACACACACACACACACACACACACACACACACACACACACACACACACACACACACACACACACTCTGTAACAAGTTCAGGTCCCCACAACGTCAGTAATAATAAATTCATGTGTGAATATTTTAGATTGTGTGACCACGCCCCCTGTCAGTGATGTCACAGCTGAGCAGACATATCATTGGACGTTTTGTGTTGATCTTTTCTAACTTTGAGCTCATTCTTCTTGTGAAGGTCGTGACGTCGTCTCCTGTCGTCTTCTTCTTCTTCTCTGAATAAACAGCGTCTGTGACGAACATTGATCTTCAGATGTTTATTCACTCGCTGTAAAAACAGATCTGCAGGAAACAAACTGATAAAGAGAAGTTGGTTGATATTTAGAAAGAACTTTGACGCTTCTCGATGAAACACGACACTTCATCTGATCTGAGTTCAGCTCGTTTACAGATACGAGCTTTTCATTGGTCAGCGACGCGGCAGTTTGACATTTTGCCGTTAATGAGGAGATGAAAGGTCCCCACAACGTCTGTCAGACAAAGAAAAGGGCAAAACTGTCCTCCTGCGTCATCAGCTGCTGCCTCCAGGTGCATGATGGGAGATTTATCGACACACAACATTCAAATGAGACACACAATCCTCTGACCTCTGACCTCCAAACAGGAAGCTGTTAATGAATCGGTTTCTGTGACTTTTATCGGAAATCATTTTACATCCTCACAACAAAGAGACACAACATAACGACAAAGAGACACAACAAAATGACAAAGAGACACAACATAACGACAAAGAGACACAACATAACGACAA
>NC_047161.1:255000-267500 GCF_009819705.1 Hippoglossus hippoglossus
AGTTTCCTGTAGCGACACTCAGTAAATATTAAAATATATTTTCACAGAGACGTAGAAACATCAGATTTCACTCTGTATATACAGCAGCAGCAGCGTCAAAGGTTCAATTCCCTTCATGTGATCCGGGCAACGTGACGGACAGGTCACGAGACGTGTTGGTTTACAGTCTGAGCCTCAAGAGGGCGCTGCACACGAATGGTCTGATCTATTTGTATTTTTGTGTTGAATCTGTCTGATGTCGTGTTCAGACGACAATAAGATCACATGCCGCTCTGACCAATCACAGCTCACAGTCTTTCACGACAGGAACACGAGTCTGGCTGCGATTGGGTCAACTGTTTCAGATCAGCGATGTGATTGGCTGAGAGCGTTTCTTTCATCACCAAAGCCTCTGATCTTAGTCACCTTCAGCTGCATGACTCCAACCAGCCGGTGGCATCGTCACTGGTCTGGGAGCAGCACCTGTTTGTTGTCTTTTCAAAGTAAAACAAGGTGAGATGATTTTATTTCTCTCTGAGGTGTTTCAAAGGCCAACGCCCAGCTGAGCTCAGAGAGATCGTCCAATGAGAGACGAGCTGCGTCTGATGTGGGGGACCTTTACTTCCTGCGCCTGTCAGACAGGAGCAGATTACGAGCCTCAGAGACAGGATGGTTTTATCTGAGCGGAGATAAGACGCAGTAAAAGGCCAGAGACGCTCTGATCATCAACAGGAAACAGGAAACATCCAGTTCCTCAATAACTTTATTAACCTGTTCAAACAACAGAGACTTTTATCTTTCTGTTTGAAGACTGAGAGGAAACAGTGGATCTGTCACTGAAATACTACTATATATATATCTATATCTATATAGATAGATATAGATATATATACTGTGTATATTTAATACAAAAGATGGTTCCAGGTTAAATGTGAAAATTTGCTGCTCTTCATTGTAAATATTCAAATTATTATCGTCATTAAAAATTGTTTGTATTTTGAAACCAGATAAATCAGTAAAATGCTGCTTACACATTCATCATTTACTGTCTGCACTGTGTACTTTTACTTTGAAGACTTTAAGTATATAATACTCTGGACAATCTACTTTCTGTTTACAGCACATGACCAGTTTACTGGTCACATGATCAAGTTTTTCAGGGGCACATTTAATCTGAAAAGATTTTTGTCTCATTTTGCTGAAGTTTCTGGGCTAAAATATTTAAATGTAACTTCAGCTGACGCCGTCAGATACAGGAGAGTTCACTGTAGTTCAAGTTTTAAAGTGAAAGTACTCGTTTGACAGTTTATTATATTATTGTACTATGCTCTATGACATCATTAGATCCTTTATACTGAAGCAGATGGGAAAGCAGCAGGTGAAGCTACAGTAAAATACTTTATACACAGTTTTATATACATATAAAAGGATGAAATATTGTGAGAGTTTCTCTATTTGATTTGTGATGAGTTACTGGATCATTTAAACAGTTGAGAACTTTGGAGGAAAAAGCTTTTAACAAATCAAACATTTAAAAAACTAAACTTCTGAAAAATGTTCAGAACATTGGTTTAGTCTTTCACAACATGTTTTAACAGCTTGTTATATTATCTTTTGTTTAAAATCTTCATTTTAAAGGAACTAAAGCTGTCAAATAAATGTATTGGAGAATAAAATAGAATTATTCTCTCTGTATCAGAAGTATAAGTAGCATAAAGTGGAAATACTGAAGTACAAGTATTACACAGTGTAAACTGTCCAACCTGAAGAGGAGGAGGAGCTCTCATGTTAATCTCATGGAGCCTGGATTAACAACAACAAGCTAATTTAGCTTAGCAGGAACTCATCTTCATCATCTTCATCAGAGAACGAACCTGCTCGTGTCTTCATCTTGTTTTCCTCGTCTCTCCCTCCGGACCCTTCCTGACTTCAGCCGATGGGTTGGACTGGTTCCAGAGTCAAGAGGATTCTGGTTTGTTGTTGAAGTGGTTTTATGAAGATGAGGTGAAAGAGGCTGAACTGGAACCTGAACGTTTTCAGAAAAGATTCACAAAAACGAATCCAGACAGAACGAAAGTTCAGAAAGATGTGAGCCGATGGAACAGCATCATCGAGGGGTCGTCGTCATGGTGATACAGTCCCCGTCCTCAACCCTAATTGATTAACCTTGATTAAATAAAATGTGTGATTAATTATTAATCATTGATAACTCACTGAACGGTTAGACCTGCAGCTTCTGTGGTCACATTATGAAAATCTTACATCTTTAACTGAATTAAATCTAAAGTCAAACTATTCCCTTCCTTTATTAAACACTTATCTGCTGCTTCATGTTAGTTGTGATGATTATTGTCAACAATCATAATAATATATGTAATTCCCCACAGCAGGTTTAATATTAAGACTATAAATAAACACTCCATTGAATTCTAAGACGTCGTCAAAGAGGATTTTATTTGAAACGCGGACCCGGAAGTGATGGTTAATATTTTCGCTGCTTTAACGATGCGCAGTTTTACCGTGAACTGATCAAAATAACGAGAAAACGCGTCAATTGTTTCCTTTGATGATCGACGAAGCGACACCGGAAGCTAATGGACGACGATTTCAGGTGGAGACGAAGCTTCGGGAAGGTTTGTTCTGTTTCTACATCCGGAAACATCCAGGGCTAATGCTAATAATGCTAAGCTAATGTTAGCTAAACAGCTGATGTTTTCAGTCCGAGGAAGAATAAACTGGAGAGAAGAGAGAAGTGTTATTACAGTTATTATTAAATGATTATTATCATCACTAAACCAGTTTCATTAAAACCAGTTTTATTTAAACCAGTTTCATTAAAACCAGTTTTATTTAAATCAGTTTCATTAAAACCAGTTTTATTTAAACCAGTTTCATTAAAACCAGTTTTATTTAAAGATCATGGCGCCCCGTGGCAGACGTGTTGGACCCTCGCAGTAGAACCCGGGACTGAGAACAAACAGGAAGCTCTCCAGTGGCTTCAGCTGGGCTTTAAAACACTCGTCCCACAGACTCACTCACAAGCTGCTGCCCCTGGGACTCGACCTCACACCCTCCTCACTGGCCGGCCACCGGCACCCCCCAGGGATGTGTTCTCAGCCCCATGCTCGACACCGGCGGCGTGGAAACAGCTTCTAGACGTGAGGTGACGTCTGGTGACTTGGTGTGAAGAGAACCATCTCACCCTCAACACAAGACCAAGGAGATGATGGTGGACGTGAGAAAGGAGAGGAGAACTCATCGCCCCCCCCGCACACCTACCTGGACTATACCTCGACACAACGGTCCTTCACTCTGCCCCCCCCCCCCCCTGCACCATCTCTTGTTGAGATGGTTCTTGCACAATCTCAACAAGACCATGTCCTACTGTCTATGCACAGATGTTTCATTGCACACATTTATATTGTCTTACGTTGATATACTGTATATATATTTTTTATTTATGTTTTACTATATATTAATACTTTTTATAACTCTTAAAGCACAGTGTTTGTAGCAGAAGGCAAAGTAAGAATTTCATTGTACAGGACTGTATATATGACAAATAAAACACTTTGAACTTTGCAGTTTATTTAAACCAGTTTTATTAAAACAAGTTTAAATTAAAAAGAGTTTAAACCAACTGGCCACATGTTCCAGACCAGATGTCGGATGTCGAAACCAGATCTGAACGAAGTGTTAGCCACACTTTGCATTCACCGCTGGTCGTAGAGTCATGTGACTAATATGACGAGAACAGGAAGAGGACGTAAGTGTCTGCGTCATTGTTTACCATCGTCTTACTATTAGAGGTCGAAGTGTGGACGACAGGCATTACCATAGCAACAGTAATGACTTAACTATAGACTGTAAATAAAGACGACGACTCGTCTCCTCTTCCTCCAGAAAAGAAGCAAAAATATCTCAGATACAAACGCTGCCATCTTTTGGTGATGACGTCATTTACAGTCTGAGTCTGTGCAGTAGTGATAGAGTGGAGGCGTGGGATCGAGGCCCCGCCCACACACACACTCGACCAATCATGAGTCAGTCTCAGCCTGTTTGTATATCATCAAATAACTGATTCAAACCAAACTGATCAGAAACACTTGAACTTGAGAGATGAGAACGACCTGAAATGACAGAAACATCTTTGACAAACATTTATTTAACGTCTACTTTGATTTCGTTGTTTGGTTCATGTCCCATCTGCTAACATGGAGGAGGTTTATGACCTATACTGCAGCCAGCCACCAGGGGGCGATAGACACATTTTGGCTTGACCTTTAGGAGCCATAATGACGTCCATCTTTATTTCAACACTGTCATGTGTTTAACTGACACTCAAGATGCCACAGTTGACGAACATCTGTGTCGTTCTGTGTTTCAGCTTCTTTACCTTCAGACGTCAGACAAGTGATCGTTGGTGAGGACGAGCAGCAGCAGTGGAGCCCCCTTGTGGACCAGGAGGACCCAGAGCCCCCCCACATTAAAGAGGAACAGGAGGAACCGGGGACCAATCAGGAGGGAGAGCAGCTGGAGGAGTCTGATATCAAGTTCTCATTGACTCCTGTCGCTGTGAAGAGTGAAGAAGATGAAGAGACACCTCAGTCGTCACAGCTTCATCAGAGTCAGACTGAGAACAGAGCGAACTGTGGAGGACCAGAACCAGCCAGGAACTCAGGTCCTGATGGACATTTACAACCAGGTCCTGAGGACAAGACTGAAGACTCCTCTGAGACTGAAGACAGTGAAGGTGATTGGATGGAGACCAGGGAACCTCAGTCTGGTTTGAAAAATAAAGTGATTCATTTGAACTGTAACACTGTGGAGAGATCGTTCAGCTGCTGTAAGTGTGGACAGAGATTCGGCCGTAAACCACATTTGAATGCACACATGAGAATTCACACTGGAGAGAAACCGTTCAGCTGCCCCTTCTGTGGCAAAAGATTTTCTCAGAAAGGAAACTCGATCAGTCACATGAGGCTTCACACGGGAGAGAAACCTTTCAGCTGCTCTGTCTGTAAGAAAAGCTTCAGGTACAGTGGAGACGTGAGCAGACACATGAGGATCCATACAGGAAAGAAGAAAAACAGCCGTGGCGCTCGGGACTTGGTCGTCAGCAGCGCTCACACAGGATCACAACCGACCCACAGCTTCGACACAGACAGACTCAAACCTCCGGTGACTGACGACAGAACCGACGTCGGCACCAGTGACGATGGCTCGAAGGAAATCAGGGAACCGGACTCAGATTTAAATGGCCAGAGAAACGACAACATCTCTGAGCGTGACACAAGGTGTAACGCTGACAAGGAGCCGTTCAGCTGCTCCGCATGCGGCAGAACATTCTGTCGTAAGGATCATCTGATGAGCCACATGAGAACACACACGGGAGAGAAACCGTTCAGCTGTTCGGTTTGTCAGAAACGTTTTAGCTGCAACGGGAACATTTTGGCACACATGAGGATTCATACCAGAGAGAAACCGTTCAGCTGCTCCTTCTGTGGCAAAAGTTTCAGCCAGAAAGGAACTCTGCAGCTGCACGAGAGGATTCACACCGGAGAGAAACCGTTCAGCTGCCCTTTTTGTGACAAAAGATTTGCTCACAAAAGACGTATGACGCTGCACATGTCCGTCCACACTGAGGAGAAACGCTTCAGCTGCAACGTCTGCAACAAAAGATTCACATGGTACACACAACTCAAAACACACAAGTGTGTCGGTGCGTCCTCGCAGACTCGACAGAACCAAACTGAGAAAAAGGTTTCAGCCAAGGAGGCGTTCAGCTGCAGCGAGTGTGGGAAACTATTCAGCCTGAAAGGAAATCTGAAGACGCACATGAGGATCCACACAGGAGAGAAACCGTTCAGCTGCTCGGTCTGCGGCAAAAGCTTTAAACAAAACGTTCATCTGACCGAGCACATGACCATTCACACGGGTGAAAAACTTTACAAGTGCGACGTCTGTGGCAAAGGATTCAACAAGAAGTTACTGGTGAAAAAACACACGTGTGTTTAAACACGTTTAGACGTCGACCAGTCTGAGGACATGGATTTATATTCGGCATGAAAACAAATTGTTCATGTTTCAGCAGTGAAGATATTATCGCCCTAAAAGATCAGATTCTTATGAACTCAGTTTCCAACTTTGAAGTTTAATAACTCAGATAAAACAAGAAAAATTAAGTTTTTCATGAAACAACTGAATCTAAAGAATTGAAATCACTCACAGCCACTGAGTTCTCCATGTCTGAATGTTCAGTGAGAATTATTACTTCCTATGTAGTGGACTCATTGTATCCCATAATGCATTGTGATAAGCATTGTATGACAGAGCGATATATCCCATCATGCACTGCTTGACAAGAGAATTGTACTTTGCCAGTATGAACCTAATCTGACCAGGATCGGACACAACAGATGTTTTCAGACGAACTTGGTAAAATAGTCTAAACAGTTTCTGGAGTGAAGGAGAAATGAGATCTGAAGAACGGGTCAAATATATACACAGAACTTTTATTAAAATGTGACTTTGACATTTCCAAACTTCCTGTGACATTTTCTGCTTTTCATCCACAAGTTACTGGAAACTCATACAGAAACATAACTTTACCGCACATTGGAACAATAGATGCATTTTAGGGAAGAAAAATAATCTCTTCTTTACAAAGAATGGAGAAGAGCATCTGGTTGATGACACATTAGATAATCATGGAAACATTTGGGCTCATGACGTCCAAAATATAAAATCTTGTTTGTAACGGTTCATATAATCCCACTGGATTATTCAGGCTTCACCACCAGCAATAATTCTTTGAATCAAATACTAACTTCTTCTGCAGCTGCTCCACAAGAGACTTTAAGATTAATGGACAGAAACATTCAGGTAAAAAGACGGTTTTCAAGGACGACCCTCACGTCCCTTCACCTTTGAAACAGCAGTTTTATAGATGAGAAACTGATTTCATCTGAGATGATGTTTTATCCTTCTCATGACTTTTTATTGTTTTTACTTCAACACTGAAACAACAGAACATCTTTTCTTATAATTTCATTCAAGCTTCTCAGAATGTTTCAGGTACTGATGAACTTCTATCGACCAAAATAATCTAACACATGAAAGTCTGGAACCTGAATGAAGGCAAACAGGCAGTTTGGGAAAAATAATTTAATTATCATAGCAAAGAATTTCTTACACAAAAGCAGTTTTCTTAAAACCTTTTCACCGGCGTATTTGAACGAGATAATACTGTAGAAAAAAATCGGTGAAATCACGTAGACTGAGGAGCGTTGGGGGGAGGAGCCCGAGGTGGTTGGGGGAGGGGCCTGTGAAGCTAACATAAACATGTCTGACTGGAAACATGTTATTTGTCCTCTGCACAGCGTCTCTGTCTCAGACTGAAAGAAATAAATCCTGAATATTTGGACTACGTCCGTCTGCTCGAGTCTTTGATCCAGGCTGAAATATTTATACAGATGTTAAACGTGAAGCTCGACTCAGCTCTAGCGCCACAGTGAGGTTAGCAGAGCGAAGTACAACTATGACTATAACAGAGGGACATTAGCTTCATAACATCCACGTCCCTGGAGGATGTTCTCTGATGATTTAGTCCAGGTGAAGCTCAGAGGTTTGACTCAGTGGAACAGAGCAGGTTCTTCACTTCTGTATTAAATATATTCACAACCTTTGACTGTCAAACTTGGTTCACACAAATCATGGATCCGATAGAAACAATCTTAATAACTGATTCCTCATGTTTTATCCAGTGAAACCTTAAAATCCCTCCAAAACTCATCTTGTTGGAATTCAATTCAATTTCACCTCAATGATAGAGGGGCGAGAGAAGAGGAGGTGAAACCTTCAAATAAAAAGAGTCAGTGGAGAGCTGAAGATCCAAAGTGTCCCGTGGACGTGACCCGTGGACGTGTCCCGTGGACGTGTCATGGTGCATGGAGCAGTGATGTACCCTCAGTCAGGTTAGGACCCTTCTTCCTGATCCTCCTCCTCTTTTTGCCCTACACAAAAACATCAGCTGAAGAAAACCTGTATGTTGCATCATTTAGTGTGATGTTGTGAACAAGTGTAAGTTGAGTGTGTGCGTAGTGAACATACGTAGTTGTCACTTGACGACCAGTTGGGGAAGCACTGACTGTGGATCTGCTTCTCCTTCTCAGCTTCTTCGTAGTATTTGGCCTGCATATCTCTTGACAGCGCCTTCCACTGAGGACACACAACAACACACTGTCAGCGCACAAACACACAACTACACGTCACTACAGGCTGAGCAGTGCACAAACACCAGCACGACAACATCACTCAGAGTTCATCCCTCATGGAAATTTTAATTCACCAGATCCTGATTTTTATTTGTATCAAATCAAACGTCTGATTTTGTTCCTCTGGAGCCTCAATGATCCTCTCGATGTTAGAGATCAAATAAAATCCTTGATCGCACAAAAATATTTATTAGTTTTCTCAACAGAGATTTTGATGATCAGCCACAATATTGTAACCATGAAATGTGTACGTGGCCGAGACGTCTCACACAAGCACTTTAACGGAAAACACAGCGGTGTGCAGCGGTTTGGAGAACGTGGAGGTTCTTTGGAGAACGTGGAGGTTCTCTGGAGAACGTGGAGGTTCTCTGGAGAACGTGGAGGTTCTTTGGAGAACACGGCTGAGCCGAGTTGTGTTTGAGAGAGAAACACCAGACGTGATTTTACTTTTTTATTTTGCAATTTCAAGCTCAGCTCCTATAAGTCTATAATACACTACTTGGTAGGTATAAAAGGGTTAGGGTTCACAGGGTTAGGGGCGGGTGTTTTCGTCTTACACCAGAGGAGCCGTTATTAAAATGAAGTACAAGAATCCAAATGACAGTAAAACTCTAAACGAGACAAGAGACCACAGCTGAGTGTTTCAGGTGCGAGTCCCAGCACTAGAATAAAATGTGTTCAACTACGATGATCTGTTTGGTGTCAACACACGTGAGCTGTGATGCTTGCTTCTTGTTCGAGACACGGTTCCGACAGGCGAGTATATTATTACCTGCTAATTTGAGTCTGGACACGTCATATGTTCAATATTAATACAAATGAATTAACAGGCGAGGCAGTGCGTCTTCTTCTAGGTCCTCAGATAAACTACAGCAGTGGTCGACAACTGGGTCAAAAGAATTCGATTATGTATATTTCACCATAATCTCTTGTTTGTTTGTCTTCAAAGTAAAAGCACAACCTTCGGTTTGTTGCTGCCATGCTTTAAACCAAGTTAAATTACAGAGCTTTTAATTTGAAATGTTGTGTACTTGGGTCTGAAGATTGTGTCGTTGTTTAACAGACTCTGAAACAATCGACATGTGATGTATCAGTTCAATAAATCATTCAAACCTATATATAGAAACCACATGTGAACAGTAATAAAGAAAATTCGGTTTCATTTGATTAACAACATTGACAATAAAAATCTGCGACCATCATCACCACAGGACAAACACTTCAAACATGCAGGTGAGAACAAACGCTGAGTCATGTTAATACAGAAAAATTTGGTCCAAAGTTTATTATCGCGATGGACGATGATTATGCAGTAACTACATAGAGTCAATATATTAACAAGAAATACACAAACAGGCCAATGGCAGCAGCAGTCATTTAAATCTGTTGGTTCAGCATCAGAATTAAGTAACAAAATCTCACTAAACAACCAGAGGCTAAAATCGTCTTAGATTGTTTGGGCCTTGAGTGAAATCTTGACCTTGTACAGGTGATGAAGGTCATTGAAGGTCGTGCACACACCCTGCAGCCGAGTCTTGTGTGAGGGGGTGACCTGCACCAGCAGAAGATTAAGAACCAACATGAAGACCGACACCACCTGAACGAACAACAACTTTTTCCTTTGCCATTTGGAAAGATGTTGTTTGCACCTGAAACACACGCGTGATCCTACTCGTAGCACTTCAACGTATTTGTTACTTATTTGAACTAATACGTCATGTTCTCTTTCTCTTTCTCTCTCTGGTTGAAACATTCAAACTAGATTTTGTGGACATGATTCGCAGAATATGGACATTTTTCTGGACTTGCTTCGAGGTTTGACTTGAATATTCTCCAACATCCTCACTGGTACTGTTCAAGGTCGGTTCACATACCTGTAAATAGAACAAGATATATCACTGCTGTATTTAAGATTTGAGAGAAGCTACAATAAAACAGTGTCAGCGCCTCTGATGAGCATCCTGGTCCAAATTTGTGAAGGTTACAACAAGACTGTATCAGACTGTACCACTTTGAGTTCTGCACTTCTTCTCCTCACCGTCTCCTCGGAATCTCTCGGGTTGCTGAGATGCTCAGCTGCGAAAAACAAGATGAGAACATTTTGAATAAATTTCAACACTGATCGTTTTACTCAAGATGCTTGTTTGGTTAATAATTAAAACATTTCTACAATAGTCTTTAACCGTACAAAGGTACACTGTGATGCGTTGGTACGCCTTCTTCACTGTCTCCTTGTAGAGTTTCAGAGAGAAGGCTGTTTCTGTTCCTGGTACATTGATTATCTTTGTACCATCAGCAAAGAGCAGGACATAGGGACCGACATGTGCATTCGTGTTGAAGTCCTTCATTTTTTGTTTAGCAGCTTTCAACAGTTCCTCTGCATCCGCCCCTGGGCGCACTCTGACGGGTAGAACCATTCCTCTGACAGCTCTCAGCCATCCCTTGGTCATCTGCATCATACCCACTGAAATCTACAGGGAAACATGATGTTTGATTAGAATAGTAAATATATAAGACAGAAAGGACCACCAGGAAAAAGGGGAGTCGCCGTCAGCAAAGAGAAATTACCTTCACAAGGTTTTCCTTCGGTGGTTCTTTTTTCTTTCTTTCTGTCTTTTTCTTGAAACATGATTTTGCCTCTTTCGAACTCTGAAATGAAGCCAGAGCACCTTTTCCTGTACTTCCTGCTTTAGACAGAGTCCAATCAAATGTCATGAAGACATAATGTATAGATCACTGCATCATCATATAGTTCTATTGTCATCCAGTATATACAGATGTGGATCGGCAGTGATCTCTGAAACAATACCTTGACCTGTGGCAGCATCATTGGCATCAAACAAGAATCTGACTTTGTTGCCACAGCGTCGGCAGAATGTTGTCGCTGAGTTCAGGTTGGATCCACAAAATGGACAATGTATTATCATCTGTAATAAAACAGTCAAGTATCATTAGGCTAGCACCCAGAATGTAAACATGAATTGAATGAGCCGTTCACTGGACATGAAGGTATAACACGTACAACGAGTTGACAAATCTCGCTGATATCAGGCTAGAAGCAGCCGTCTGTCAGCAGCGCCTCCTGTTGAGCTGGAGACCAACTTCACCGGGCTGAGCCAGGATAATATTCATGTCAGCTCCACGGGACTAAAATCAACATCTGTTGATTCATTGATTAAAAGACTAATTTGTCAACTGATCAATCAATGCAGGTTAAAGAGTTAGAAACACAGTGGGACAACTATGTGCCAATAACGACTTGTCTTCATACACCAGTACAACTTAGGTTCTGTTCGTCTGATTGACTAAAGTTAGCTAACTGACCTGGCATCAATGCTAACATCACTGCACAGCTAGCTTCATATATCATTATAACGTTAGATGTCAAAGTACATAAATATGAAAACCTATAAAGATGATGAACAACATTGTCTGTTTGTCACACAGTAATCATAGTTAACGTTAGCTAGTAAACAACATTTCACTTACTTCTCAAACAGGCAGGACACGGGAAAGTACCTCCACATTCTCCAAACCCGCTCAGCACGTAACATTTTCAACATTCTTTGTCGCTCACTTCTATTGAGGTTGTGTAGTTCTACTGTTTGACTTTTGCGGTCGTGTTTCTCATTGATTTGCTTGTGTAAGACGTCTCAGCCACCATTAATGTGGCCGCAAGTCTGTACGATATCAACTGCGTTTTAAGAGAAAATAATAAAATGATACAATAAACTTTTGGGAACTGAGAGATGTCGGAGCTCTGTGAATGAGAAGTTTACATCCGTCTGCTGAAGTTTTATTCACAATGTCAAGGAGAAGCACTACACTACCCACAATCCTCAGGTGTAGTAGCAATGTCTCTGATTGGTGGAACTCGCTGTTACCATGGAAAGGTTAAACACAACCGTGAAATATCATGATGGCTATGATCGGATGGTTCAGCGTCACCACACTAGGTTACTACACTACACAATATATAGAAACATACAAAACACAAGCTACAATATTTTAACGACAAGGTTAAATTCAATTCATTAATTTTCCAATATTTCTTTTGGTCTGAATCATCTCACAGAAGGTCGACCGGGTTCGGGGGTGAAAACTCTTTTATGAAACGTCAATAAAGAATAGACAGTAATTCTTCTAACACAGACAAACGCAGAGGAAACATCATTTCCAGGTGTCGGTAAAAATTACTGTCAAGAATTATCGATAGAGGAACATTTTCATAGTGTTGTCCATTCG
>NC_047161.1:275000-276555 GCF_009819705.1 Hippoglossus hippoglossus
CAATAATATTTTATAATCTTAAAAGACGTGTTTCAGTGCATGTTGTCATTGTTTTTAACACATGAACATGTTGAAGAGGAGAACACACACACACACACACATAGAACATTTGGCATAAACTGACACACGCCATCAATTTACGAACACGTCATTCATCAATATAACAACACAGATAAAAACAACTGTGCAGTTTCAGATCGGGACATGAATCGGACTTTAACCCTAACCCGAAGAACAAAGAGGCCATCTTGGATTTCGAAGTCTGTGGTGGTGAGGTCCTCCGACCTTCAGTCGATATCCCGTGTTGACAACTTCCGACTCAGGGGTCCGTGATTCTGAGGTTTAATGGTACACGACGTTATAGATGTCTATGAAGGCCCCTCCCCCACAGCAAGTTACAGGTCTCATATTCTACTTTAAACATTCATGTAGGTTGTTTTCACTGGGGCTGTCCATCTTCCTATATATTCCCAAATATAATTCCTTTTTATTTTTAATATTCAAATTATGTTCATCTTTAATGAAAAAGAATTTAGTCTGTAGGCAGCATCATCATCATCTTCATCATCAGCGCAGCTACGCAGCAGATCAGCGTGAGTGAACAGGTGCGTTCGACTTGATGCAGCGCTGAGTTCACGTGATGCATGCTGGTCCGAACGCAATGCATGCTGGTTAAAATTTTTGTCCAATGCTGCAAAACGTCACCAGGTCATGTGACCATAAAACATAGCGGGAGTGAGCCAGCTGCAGTCTGACAGATGTTCTCCAGCTGCAGCACCTCTGTGACGTCACAGCTCTGATCTGATTGGCTGAAGGCTTCAGTGACGCATCTCGTTTTTATTCTAAGAATTCAGATAATTTCTGTAAATCCATTAATATAAGATATAAAAACTGAACCCTCTGTTTTACCTTAAAAAAAGGTCATATACAGGAATTGTATCAACCTTTAACCTCATAATTAAAACTATATATATGTTCACCATATGATTGTGTGAATATATAATATTCACGTAATATGTAACCGGTTAATCTGTTGGTTTCTCTTTGTTTCGGTTATTTCACGTTTGTCTTATCTTCTATTTCTAATGTGCTGATTAATAAAAAATAAAAAAGTTCTCACTGTTTCTCTCCAACGACGATGTGATGAATTTTCTTCTTCTGTCACTTTACAGTTTTAATCTTCAGCTGAAACAAAGTTCTCAGTCAACGTCGTCGTTCTCCTCTGATGCTACGAAGAAAAACTGTCCGACTTGACGTGTTTCTCACGCCCTGCAGCCGCCGGCCGATCAGACTCCGTCCGACCAAGTCGAACGCACCTGATGATGCAAACAGGTCTGTGCCAGGACAGTTTCTGATTGGTGGACATTGAGGAGCCCTTACAGCTGATTGGTCCACCGCAGAGCATAGGAAGACCAAAGACGTGCGGTGGAGCTCCTCCTCCTCCTCCTCCTCCTCCAACATCACCAGCTGTTTGCCCAGAGACATGAGAAACCTGCATCTTTCATTTGAAAGTAGGAGTGGCCAATTTATTCTCACCATGTTTTCTTCTGTTTTT
>NC_047161.1:276655-386655 GCF_009819705.1 Hippoglossus hippoglossus
CTTAAGTAGGAAGTTTAGTATTGTTTTTAGATTTATTGATTTTTGGATAGATTATGGAAACATTTAGTTTGAAGACAGTTAATTGTTAGTGGTTTTTGTATTTAAGTCCACTCTTAAGATAATAGGTTATTTTCCATCTATGTTTTAGTAATTGTAAAAATAAATACCTTTTCGTTACACTAGAGAAACTGTTCTGTTGGGGAAGATGTGCTACATCATGTTGTCTCTGCCACTAATTGACGGGGCATAATAAATTATTTTTATAACATTAAAATACACATTCAAATAGGGATATTTGCCCAAGTTCCCCCCCGTTTGTTGGTTTGTCAGCAGGATGAACCGGTCTCCAGGAAACCTGCAGGACGGATGTTTTATGGGTCAGAGATGAACTCATTATACTTTGGTGCACATCCAGATCAGGGGGCGGAGTCAGATTTCCTTCTCCCTTCCTTTAAAGCTGGTTTCAGACTCCAGGTGGAATCCAGAGAATCGTCTCCAGAGCTTCTCCAGAGTTTGTGTTTCACAGCTGAACAACACAGCAGCAGGTTTTCTGCACAGACTCGTTCACAGCATCAGATCCTCCTCCTGGTTCAGGTGAGAGGGGGGGGCAGCCGGGTGCAGCAGACAGAGACAGGAAGTGACGTGTTACCTCTGCTGCAGAGGTCATGTGATCATGTTGACATCACCTGACACCTTCAGCTCTGATCACCACAAACTGTCTTCACATCTTCGTCTGTGTCTTCTTCGTGTGTGTCAGCACTTCTTCACCAGAGGTTTGTTTTAGTTTCTTCATGTTTGTGTCCCGTGTTAGAAGCTCCCCCCCCCCCCCCACTCAGTGAATCAGTGGAGGATCCTCTGCTGTTCACACTGCTCCTGGATCTAGACTTTATACAGGAGCTCAGGAGGAGAAGAGAAACTGAGTCTCACTCTTTGTGTTCACACTTGATCCTCCAGAGAAGATACAGAGATACAGCATTAACAGAGATAAAACTTTTTTGTAACACTTTTGTTGATGTCTCAGAAAATAATTCATGGAAGATGAATAAAATCTGAAACATTTAGTGGACTGACTTTCAGGAGTGTGTGAGATTTGGTGCATCTTGACTGAATTTGAGGGACCATTGGGTCTTGGTGGAGGAATCAACTCGACCGAGTGATGTTCTTGTAACAAATGTCTCTTGATGACAGGACTTGAGATGTTTGATAAACGTGAGGTGTATCTCTAACATCTTTCCTCTGCAATGAGGGAACAACACGACGTGTTCACTGGTTCAACAGCATCCACTTGCTGTTGTGCTTTGCCTGAATTGATATCTTCAGCCTCGTTCACCTGACTGTCTGCGACATGCAGCTTCATGTGTCTCTTGAGATGTCCTGTGACAGTGAAACATTTGCCGCAGACTGAGCAGCTGAAAGGTTTCTCTCCTGTGTGGATTCTCATGTGAATCTTTAGGCTTCCCCTTTGAGCGCAACTTTTACCGCAAACGTTGCAGCTGAACGGTTTCTCTCCTGTGTGAACTCTCATGTGTTTGGTCAGGTCTCCTTTTTCAGCACAGCACTTTCCACAGAAGGGACAACTAAATGGTTTCTCTCCCGTGTGGACTCTCATGTGTTTCTTCAGGTCAGTTTTCTGAGCACAACCTTTACCGCAGATGGAGCAATTGAACGGTTTCTCCCCTGTGTGATACTTCATATGTCTGTTGAGGTGTTCTTTCACATGAAAACTTTTGTTACACACTGAGCAGGTAAATGGTTTCTCTCCTGTGTGGATTCTCATGTGTCTCGTCATGTTTCCCCTTCCACTAAAACTCTTCCCACAGAATAAGCAGCTGTACGGTTGCTCTCCTGTGTGACACCTCATATGTGCCGTCAACGAGCCACTGTCCTTAAATGATTTGTCACAACCTGTGCACGGAAACGGTCTCTCGCCCGTATGGTCTCGGATGTGTCTGTTCAAGTTTCCTTTAAGGCTGAATCTTTTACCGCAGTATGAGCAGGGGAAGGGTCTCTCCTTCACTGAAGTCCCTGCATCAGTTTCAGGTGCTTCACAGTTTTTATCATTCTCGTTACCTGACTGATCTTCATTGGAGTGTGTCCAATCACAGTCACTTTCATCAGTTTCCGTAGAAACTAAAGAATTATCTTCACTAACTGGTTGTAAATGTCCATCAGGACCTGAGTTCCTGGCTGGTTCTGGTCCTCCACAGTTCGCTCTGTTCTCCTCAGTCTGACTCTGATGAAGCTGTGACGACTGAGGTGTCTCTTCATCTTCTTCACTCTTCACAGCGACAGGAGTCAATGTGAACTTGATATCAGCCTCCTCCAGCTGCTCTCCCTCCTGATTGGTCCACCGTTCCTCCTGTTCCTCTTTAATGTGGGGGGGCACTGGGTCCTCATGGTCCACAAGGGGGCTCCACTGCTGCTGCTCAGGGGGAACCTCTGCTTTCCTCACCACCAGCTGCTGGACGTCTGCCGGACACACTGAAACACAAATGCACATGTTTATCATTTCAGAGATTCTTGAAGTGTTTTTAAAAAGTTGTGTTGTGTAGTTTAATGTCAACTGTTGTGATTTTTGAACGACAGCATTCAGGAAGCAAAGATGTTGAGCTTGTTCATAGTTGGTGTTCTTCTTTTGAGGCCAAATACACAAAGTAGGTGACTAACAGATCAGAACAGGGCGAGTGGAAGTTAGTTAGTTGGTTAAGCCGTTTTCAGACCTGCAGCTAAAATCCAGAGACTCGTCTCCAGAGCTTCTCCAGAGTTTGTGTTTCACAGCTGAACAACACAGCAGCAGGTTTTCTGCACAGACTCGTTCACAGCATCAGATCCTCCTCCTGGTTCAGGTGAGAGGGGGGGCAGCCGGGTGCAGCAGACAGAGACAAGAGGTGACTGCTGCAGAGGTCATGTGATCATGTTGACATCACCTGACACCGTCTCAGCTCTGATCACCACAAACTCTCTTCACATCTTCGTCTGTGTCTTCTAGGGATGACGTCATAAGGAGGAAGGAAGATGGCAGCATCAAGTCAAAGCTTAAATTCACCCGAAGAGCAAACTGAAGCAAAAATAATCATCTTAACTGCACGACTCCAGTGACTAAATAAATCTACGTCGTAACAAGTTTAAGTTTTAGTACCTAAAGGTACAGGGTGTAGAATGTAGTGGGATCTAGTGGTGAAGTTGTTTGTTGCAGCTGAACACCCCTCACCTCACCCTGTGAGGAGAAAGCCGCATTCAAAACCTTTAGTTTGACACAAGTTAGTGGATAAGGAGACAAGTGGTTTGTTTAAATGTTTTGTCTTTTACATGCAGGGCCAGCGAGGTTTAAATATTTTAAATATAACAAATTTAACAAAAAGAGGACTCTAGAAAAAGCAATTCTCTACCTGGCTTCATAAAGAAAATAGAAATAAATGAAAACCTCACAAACATCAGCTCTCCTCTTCCCGGATGTCATTCGTTTTTAAATCTGTACTTGTCCCCAGGTACTTTTCTCAAGTATTGGGTTAGGGTCTAACCCAAACCCTACAAAGTACTGACAGTCACATATGTATGGCATCACCACAAGAGGGCGCTAACAGGCCGACAGGACACTCGTCGTCCATGGGGTCGGTGTCAGTGCTGAGATTGTTGGTAAACAGGGAGAGGCTGAGATGTTCTGGGTGAGTTAGAGGCTGAGATCCACTTCACCAACCAGACGTTGATTTAAACTTCCCTTATCCTTCCCTTTAAGGAGAGTGTGCACCACACAACAGTGGAGAGTCACTGTGGTGAGTGTTCGAGTCCCAAATAAATATTTATTTCACAGGGTGAAGCTACTTAAAGGATCAAAGTATTAAAGTATGTGAGGTTCTCCTCCGCTAACACTCCCAGTACATCAGTATCAGTAAGTGGAGCAGATGCAGTCTGTGGTACTGGGAGCACTTTACGGGTCAGGCTGGTTCTGTTGGGCTCCAGCAGCTGACAGAGGTTCATCCTCTGAGGAGAATCTAGATCTTTCAGAAGCTCATCAGAGGAGCTCAAAGGATCTTGTGGGTCTCTGAAGACCCTGGTCCTCCTCAGAGACTCGAACCATCCACACCAGCTCCACAGATCCTCTGAGAACATGATGTCATGGTTCAAAGGAAGGGATGGGTCAGTGGGCGGAGCTTTATACTGTTTGATCTCTTATCTCCAACTCAACCTGGAGCAGGTCAGCTGTTCATCATTAGTTACCATGGTGATTTACCTGATAACAAGGGAACGAGCTTCGTAGAGCTGAAAACTCTTAAACCTGAATTAACCCTGAACTTACCCGATAACCCAAAATCCTGCTTCGTAGTTCAGACCTCAGATATTTAGTTTGATCAACTCCTGTTAGCAGAGCAGATGCTAGCTAACGTTAGCCTGTGAGCGGCTCCTCCAGGGACTGACCTGCTCTGTGCAGCCGGACTTCGGGCTTCATCACGGCATCGAGCAGCCTCCTCTGGCGGCAGACCTCCCGCTCGGACCGCTCCACTCTGTGTTCGTACTCCGCCACGGTTTCCTCAAACACCGCGACGATCTCCTCCGCCGCCGCCGCTAGCCGCTCGGTGAGCAGCGCTCTCAGCGCCGGGACTCGAGCCGTTTCTTCTCCTTTCTCCAGCTGCAGCAGGAAGTCTTCAGCGGCCGCGCTGATCCGCTCACGTACCGACACCCGCAGCAGCTGCACGGCGCACATTGTCCTCCTTTCTGCGCACATTGTCCTCCTTTCTGCGCACTTTGAGTCTCGGAGCGGACAAAGAGAGCCAGCGGCAGGTAAACAGAGACACCGAGTGCAGAGCCCACAGCGACCCCTGCTGGACTGGAGGACGACGAGGAAACGAAAGTACTAATACTGCACAGTAGAAATACAAGTAAAAATACCAAGACAGTGAAGTAGAAATACTCCATTACAAGTGAAGGAATAAAGACAACAAAGTACAAATACTCCGTTGCTATTTTTTAAAGAGAACCTCAGCGTTGATATGTCAAAACCTCCTGCAAATAAGTTGTGTAATATTTTTACTTGGACTCTCAAGACTGGTCCACAAACAACTCCATCAAGTCCATCGAGTGACAGAGGCTAGTCCAAAGGCTAATATAGCTGAAGTTTTAAGCGAGTTAAAACCACTACGAACAGACTTTGAAACAAAGTTCGGACGACCTGGAGAACCGGGGCAGAAGAAAAAACCTTCGACTCCTTGGTACTCGGAGTCTCTGTCTCATGTGATGGTGAGACTTCTGAAATACAAAGATCTGAGAATAAAAGTCTTTTCATTGTACTTTATTTTTTGCAAAGAAGGTCAGACAATCATACAGGATGTGAAGACGTTGTGTGGAGCGAACGATGAAGAACCTTCGCAGGCGTGTGCTTTAATGCAGATTTAGTGAAGACAAGTCACAGACACTAGTAGATAAAGGTCATGAGGCAGGTCCTCAACGGCCATCTTGTCCCACACGAACTAAGATGACAGTGTGGTTACATCATGCATAAGCAGAATACATAGTACAGTATGATTATATATTTATCCATTATCCTTATTTATCCTGTCTGTCTCTCTGAGCCTTTGTGTCTTTCTGAGTCTCTCTGTCTCCCTCTGAGTCTCTGTGAGTCTATCTCCGTCTCCCTCTGAGTCTTTGTGTCTCCCTCTGAGTCTTTGTGTCTCTCTCTGTCTCCGTCTCTCTGTGTCTCCCTCTTAGTCTCTCTGAGTCTCTGTCTCCCCCTGTCTCTGAGTCTCTGTCTCCCTGAGTCTTTGTGTCTCTCTGTCTCCCTCTGAGTCTCTGTGTCTCCCTCTTAGTCTCTCTGAGTCTCTGTCTCCCCCTGTCTCTCTGAGTCTCTGTCTCCCTCTGAGTCTTTGTGTCTCTCTGTCTCCCTCTGAGTCTCTGTCTCTGTGTCTCCCTCTTAGTCTCTGTGTCTCCCTCTTAGTCTCTCTGAGTCTCTGTCTCCCCCTGTCTCTCTGAGTCTCTGAGTCTCTGTGTCTCCCTCTTAGTCTCTCTGAGTCTCTGTCTCCTTCTGTGTTGTTGACTGTCTCTTCACTCTTAGGACGTTTCACTTCTGTCTTTGGATTGCAACAAAAACCAGAAAAGATCCACGAGAAGAGTTTAGAGACATGATGTCCTGTTGTCCACTCACTCCATTGCTTCCTTGTCGAACTGAAAGGTAAAGATGCATCAGCAGGTTCAGACCCAGGTTCAGACTCAGGTTCAGAGCTGCAGGTTCAGACTCAGGTTCAGACCCAGGTTCAGACCCAGGTTCAGACTCAGGTTCAGACTCAGGTTCAGAGCTGCAGGTTCAGACCCAGGTTCAGACTCAGGTTCAGACCCAGGTTCAGACCCAGGTTCAGACTCAGGTTCAGAGCTGCAGGTTCAGACCCAGGTTCAGACCCAGGTTCAGACCCAGGTTCAGACTCAGGTTCAGACCCAGGTTCTGAGCTGCAGGTTCAGACCCAGGTTCAGACCCAGGTTCAGACTCAGGTTCAGACTCAGGTTCAGTGCTGCAGGTTCAGACCCAGGTTCAGACTCAGGTTCAGACCCAGGTTCAGTGCTGCAGGTTCAGACTCAGGTTCAGACTCAGGTTCAGACTCAGGTTCAGAGCTGCAGGTTCAGTGCTGCAGGTTCAGTGCTGCAGGTTCAGACCCAGGTTCAGACCCAGGTTCAGACTCAGGTTCAGACTCAGGTTCAGAGCTGCAGGTTCAGTGCTGCAGGTTCAGACCCAGGTTCAGACCCAGGTTCAGACTCAGGTTCAGACTCAGGTTCAGACTCAGGTTCAGACCCAGGTTCAGAGCTGCAGGTTCAGTGCTGCAGGTTCAGTGCTGCAGGTTCAGACCCAGGTTCAGACCCAGGTTCAGACCCAGGTTCAGACTCAGGTTCAGAGCTGCAGGTTCAGTGCTGCAGGTTCAGACCCAGGTTCAGACTCAGGTTCAGACTCAGGTTCAGAGCTGCAGGTTCAGAGCTGCAGGTTCAGGTTCAGACCCAGGTTCAGACCCAGGTTCAGTGCTGCAGGTTCAGACCCAGGTTCAGACCCAGGTTCAGAGCTGCAGGTTCAGACCCAGGTTCAGACTCAGGTTCAGAGCTGCAGGTTCAGATCCAGGTTCAGTGCTGCAGGTTCAGACCCAGGTTCAGAGCTGCAGGTTCAGTGCTGCAGGTTCAGAGCTGCAGGTTCAGTGCTGCAGGTTCAGTGCTGCAGGTTCAGTGCTGCAGGTTCAGACCCAGGTTCAGAGCTGCAGGTTCAGACCCAGGTTCAGAGCTGCAGGTTCAGAGCTGCAGGTTCAGTGCTGCAGGTTCAGACCCAGGTTCAGAGCTGCAGGTTCAGACCCAGGTTCAGAGCTGCAGGTTCAGAGCTGCAGGTTCAGAGCTGCAGGTTCAGAGCTGCAGGTTCAGACCCAGGTTCAGGTTCAGTGCTGCAGGTTCAGACCCAGGTTCAGAGCTGCAGGTTCAGAGCTGCAGGTTCAGATCCAGGTTCAGTGCTGCAGGTTCAGAGCTGCAGGTTCAGATCCAGGTTCAGTGCTGCAGGTTCAGAGCTGCAGGTTCAGATCCAGGTTCAGTGCTGCAGGTTCAGTGCTGCAGGTGCAGGTGCAGGTGGGGGTGTCTTGAGTCCACTGACAGTGATTTGAGTGCAGGAAAAGACACTGAATTGTGTTGATTTATGGAGACAGAAAATTGAAATAAATAAATATATATATATATATATATATATATATATTTATACACATACATATAGGATCACCATATGATTCACCTACCTCATGTATAAAAGTAACCTGTATGTTAACGATCCATATCTGCATCACTCTGCACTAACGTGCTCTGGTCTTAATTAGTAGTTAAAGCTTTCTTGTCCACTCGGGCACATTTTCCTTCCCGTTGCACGACGTCAGTTTTTAATCGTCTATTTGTGTAAGTACACTGAGCACAACTACTCGTTAACAAGACATTTAAGTAAAAATACTCCATTACAAGTAAAAGTACACAGAATTTTAAAGTTATTATACTTCATTACAAGTAAAGTACCAGGGTTTCCCCCCCTTTTTAAAGTCAAATTTAATCCTTTAAGACTTTGTTAAACTCAATAACTGATTGGTGAGACCCAAAAAATGTCAAAAATAATTCTTGGATAGAGAAGAGGATTTATTTAAACCTATTAAGTTTAAGATTACAGAAAAATAACATTGAGTGAGAGTAAAATTGTGACACTTCCTGCCATTAGATAAATGTACAAACATAATTATCATTATTACCATTGTTGTTAAATGATAAAATGGTAAATAGTCTGTATTTATATAGTGTTTTTCAAGTCTTGACAACTCAAAGCACTTTTAGTGTTGTTGTTGTTACTATTATTACTTTAGTCTGTTGGTTGTTATGGTCATGTTTGCCATTAAAGCTTCATTGACTTGAACATAAAACTAGTTTTCTATCACATGACTATTGCGTCTCGCCCACTTTTCCTTTACATTCACCTCACGACCACACAAGAAGGTTCTGATTCACCTTAGCGGGCAGGACGGTTAAACACGGCTAACTACCAGAAGAGCCACGGTTACATTAGCGTCGAAAAGATCTAACCAGCAGCACTCGCTAGCTTTAGCGCTGCCTATAAACGTAATACTTCAGACTCACATAAATTCATCGTAGCTGGATAAGAAATAGCCAGGGTTAACTGAGACAGTTGAAAACCAGCTTCCATGTGGAGTTTATCAGGACGATGTTAGGTTCAGTGAAGCCAGATAACGAAAACATATCCTGGCTATGTTGATCTTGCCACGTAGAACAGGGCCCAGGTGTGTGCTGACCAACTCTGATGTGTCCACTGGTGATCGGATCATCTGAGACACATGGTAACAGGGCCGGAATGTCCTGAGACTAATGAGGTTACGGCCTCACAGTGTGGTTGGGTTTCTCATGAATTTCCTGTTGAATAACTGAACACAGACATTCGCATGAAGGACCATTCTTTTAGACTCAACTGGGCAGAACCTGTCGTTGTTTTCACGGGGTAGACACTGGGCGGAGCCTGAGAGAATGTCTAAAAGAACAGCAAAGTTTACAGCTGCTGAAGTCGCTGCAGCTGTTATGACAAGTAGCAACGAGGACATTGTTATTAAGCTCATTTTTCATTTGCCCACATCCGATGAAGCTTGATATAATCAGTCCCAACTTCTCAGTCGCTCTGACATTTGGTGCAAGTAGAGTAACAAGGCTGGAATTAACAAAGTGTTTTTTACAAAATTTAATTTATCTACAAATTAATACATGTATTCCATTTTGTTTAAGATCAAAAGACTTAAGCCAATTCCAAGCATCAAAACAATTCATCAACATCAGTTAAGATGTATTTTCACAAGAGATATGAAGAAATAAAAAAACCACAGTTCAGATTTTCAACTCTACGGCCAAATTCTCTCTTTACACAATGCTCTGGATCAAATTAAAACCTAAGTATAGACAAAGTTAAGATTGTCGTGAAATCGCTATCATGCTAGTAAATGTCTGTAAGAAGCTAATTTGACAAGATGTGGAAAAATCGAGACAATGTCCCAGAAGGTGAATATTGCACAATCGTAAACAATTATCAACAGTATCAAGCCCCATACGGGGCACCGCATTGTTTTACACTTAATACACTTTGGAGAACAAAGAATCTCTTAACACTTACAGGAGGTTTGTAGGTGTCTGTGTTTAAACCAGACTGAGGTTCCATTGTCTACTTCTAACCAACTTCGCTGTCTTCAGTCTCAGCTTCAGAAGATCCGTCAGTCTTGTACACAGTAAGACCAATCAGGACCTGAGTTCCTGGCTGGTTCTGGTCCTCCACAGTCCTCTCTGTTCCCCTCACTCTGATTCTGATGAAGCTGTGAAGTCTCACCAATACACTGATGGTTCTTTTGCTGATAAATCCAACTAAATCTTTTGTTGCAAATGCTGCAACTGAATGGTTTCTCTCCTGTATGAAGTCTTGCGTGTATCTGCAGACTATCCTTTCGGCTAAAACTTTGACCACACTCAGAGCAACTAAATGGTTTCTCTCCTGTATGACTTCTTAGATGTGCCACCAGATTGGCCTGGTAACTAAATCTTTGACCACACTCAGAGCAAGTAAATGGTTGATCTCGTGTATGAATCCTTTCATGTATCTGCAGACGGCTCTTATGGTTAAATCTTTTACCACACTCAGAGCAGATGAATGGTTTCTCTCCTGTGTGATTCCTCATGTGTGCCTGCAGACCAGCCTGATGATGATATCTTTTACCACACTCAGAGCAGATGAAAGGTTTCTCTCCTGTATGGATCCTCATGTGTGACCTCAGATATTCCTTTTGACCAAATCTCTTACCACACTCAGAGCAACTAAATGGTTTCACTCCTGTATGAATTGTCCCATGTTTTTGCAGTTGGCGCTTTAGCCTAAATATTTTACCACACTCAGAGCAACTAAATGGTTTCTCACCTGTATGCACTGACATATGTGTCAGCATTTCTCCCTTTATCCTAAATCGTTTACCACACTCAGAGCAACAAAAGGGTTTCTCTCCTGTATGAATTTTCACATGAGTCTTCAGATGTTCCTTTCGGGTAAATCTTTTACCACACTCAGAGCAACTAAACGGTTTCTCTCCAGTATGAACTGTCAAATGTGTCTTCAGATAGTCCTTTCTACTAAATGTTTTACTACACTCAGAGCAGTTAAATGCTTTCTGGTCTGTTTTGCATCGCGTATCACTTACAGGCTGAGGTTCCCTGGTCTCCATCCAATCACCTTCACTGTCTGCAGTCTCAGAGGAGTCTTCAGTCTCAGGACCTGGTTGTAAATGTCCATCAGGACCTGAGTTCCTGGCTGGTTCTGGTCCTCCACAGTTCGCTCTGTTCTCCTCAGTCTGACTCTGATGAAGCTGTGACGCCTGAGGTGTCTCTTCATCTTCTTCACGCTTCACAGTGACAGGAGTCAATGAGAACTTGATATCAGACTCCTCCAGTCCTTGAAGCTGCTCTCCCTCCTGCTTGGTCCACCGTTCCTCCTGTTCCTCTTAATGTGGGGGGGCTCTGGGTCCTCCTTGTCCACAAGGGGGCTCCACTGCTGCTGCTCAGGGGGAACCTCTGCTTTACTCACCACCAGCTGCAGGATGTCTGCAGGGAGAGGAGAGAGGTTTGGTGTTTTTTGGTCTAAAACATTGTCACAATACCAACGTTTTTGTTTCGATTCCGATACTTTATCGATACTTTTTTTAAAAAAGAGCGTAGCTCTATCTGAGCCCGTGGCTCCAGGCTTCAGTAGTTTGATAGTATGATAAGTAGTTTGTGAGGCTACAGTAGTGTGCAGGTTAATCCTGGGTTTGAAATGCCAGAATTACAATGTCATTTATGTTCATTATTTCATGCTGATTAAATTGTAGTTCATCTGTTGAGTGTTTTCTTGTTTGCTCTCATGCATGTAGGTGTTTTCTTTGACAATGGATAAGTAGCCTTCATTTTATGGTATGGTGTACTTATGACGTACTTACATGTACTTGTATTGGCACTGAAGGTTCGCCTGCATGGAGTGAAAGCAAAGCGTTGCACCCACAGGAATATACGGTTCTTATTTAAACCTGGGGAACACTGGCTGCGGAACAGCTTGCTTATGTTGACAGATTAGAACGGTCACGGCGGCTGCAGTTCAGCCGCGCTGCTCTTCTAGAGATTCACGGTCTCGCCGACTTTTTTCACATTCCTGCGCAGTTCATAGCAGAATATACAGAGAAAATCATCTTTCAGCAGTTTCAATGTTTATCTGTCGAATACGACAGTGAGCACAAGTGCTAAATGAAAACAGAAAACACAACTCTCGGTTGTTTCACGCAGACAATTATGTCAAAGTTGTTGCAAAACGAAAACATTTCACATCAACATCAGTCAGTGGACCATCCATGAATCAAGTTTATTTTCTCACATGAATAAATCGAAAATATGTCATGTCTGCTACGACTGACTTCTTTTAAATCGCGTCTATTTCTGTTTGTCGCTGCCTTTCATTAAGTCACATCTGAGGCTTTATATTCATTCATTGTCCCTGTAACTTTCATTCTCCTATTTTATCTCATGATACTTTTTATTTTGTATTCTCTGAAATGTAATAAGGATTTTTAATTGGACCTGCCTGTTTATATTTGTGTCTTTTACACTTTGTATTAATGCTTTTAAAGATTTAGGAAAATTCTGATGAACTTCTTGATGCAGGTGGTGACGTGCAGCTCTGCTCACGTTAAATATATTTTAGAGCCACAACCCACAAATGTTTCTTGTGTCTGTCGAAGAAAAGCAAGCTCCAATAGCTTAGCTAGCACAGAGCATCTTAGCTTCACTAGCTTACCTAGCACAGAGCAGCAGTTAGCTCCACTAGCTCAGCTAGCACAGAGCAGCAGTTAGCTCCACTAGCTCAGCTAGCACAGAGCAGCAGGTAGCTCCACTAGCTTAGCCACCACAGAGCAGCAGTTAGCTCCACTAGCTCAGCTAGCACAGAGCAGCAGGTAGCTCCACTAGCTTAGCCACCACAGAGCAGCAGTTAGCTCCACTAGCTTAGCCACCACAGAGCAGCAGGTAGCTCCACTAGCTTAGCCACCACAGAGCAGCAGGTAGCTCCACTAGCTCAGCTAGCTTCCCGGCTCCTCCAGGGACTGACCTGCTCTGTGCAGCCGGACTTCGGGCTTCATCACGGCATCGAGCAGCCTCCTCTGGCGGCAGACCTCCCGCTCGGACCGCTCCACTCTGTGTTCGTACTCCGCCACGGTTTCCTCAAACACCGCGACGATCTCCTCCGCCGCCGCCGCTAGCCGCTCGGTGAGCAGCGCTCTCAGCGCCGGGACTCGAGCCGTTTCTTCTCCTTTCTCCAGCTGCAGCAGGAAGTCTTCAGCGGCCGCGCTGATCCGCTCACGTACCGACACCCGCAGCAGCTGCACGGCGCACATTGTCCTCCTTTCTGCGCACATTGTCCTCCTTTCTGCGCACTTTGAGTCTCGGAGCGGACAAAGAGAGCCAGCGGCAGGTAAACAGAGACACCGAGTGCAGAGCCCACAGCGACCCCTGCTGGACTGGAGGACGACGAGGAAACGAAAGTACTAATACTGCACAGTAGAAATACTCTGTCAAGAGTACATGTTACACAAGTACTAAAGTATAAGCAACAAAATATACCTAACCAGTGGTGGAAGAAGAATTCAGATCATTTACTGAAGTTAAAGTACCAAGACAGTAAAGTAGAAATACTCCATTACTAGTAAAACTACTAAGACAGCAAAGTAGGGGGACATCATAAAAACAAGAAAATAAAAAAGGACCCTAACCCTAAAGAAGGAATTTTATATATTATATTATAACAATGTCTACATATTATTGAATTAAAATATATAATATAATCATACCGTTAATGTCACTTTTCCTGCATCATTGGTTAATAAAGTTATGTTTGAACAAGTCGACTGTTGCTGGGATACGGTAAACACCGTTGCTAAGTTACAGAGCTGCCATTCCCGGAGAGACAGATAGCTCAACTCGTGGCAGCGGCAGCTCGTAGAGGCACTTCCCTGTCTCATTCAGGGAGATTGGACCAGTTTGTGAACCTTGACTTACTTGTTATTGTTCCGGTCTCGGAGGGTTCTGACGCAGTTTATGGTGTCATATTTTCTCTAGTAATATCCACATTTATTGGTTTCATCAGAAAAAAATGTTTTAGGGGTTTAGTTAAACTTTAATAAGATTTATTAAGAATGTTATGGGTCCATGTCAAGTTTATTCTTTTATTTTTGTCTACTCATCATTTATAAGATGTGCCTGTGCCACACTTCAGACTCATAACAGCCACACAGAACAAATGACATAATAATATTGTTTTCAAAGCCAAAGAAATCCAGTCTCCATGGAAAAAGAAGTTGACTAATCAGCACATAATGTAGATGAGCGCTTGGGCTTCCCACTCTAGGTTTCACTAAAGGTCAAGGAGAACAAGGTTATTTCTCTGAAGTATTCTGTCCTCATATTAATTAGTAATTGTGTTTTTTTAACTGCATTTAAAAATCAAGGGATATTACTGTTGGATATGTGTAGGCTATATTACATGCTCTGCTGTCAAAAAACTTTTGAGGACATCATTATTACTTTGCACTGTAACAATGTGCAACAGGTGACAAGTGGACACTTCACTGCACTACCATCTTTACATTCCGGTATTTCCATATGTATATTTATGTAGCTTATATATTGTGCATATCTTTATCTGATTCAATATCTGCTCTTTTTCTGCAGATATGCAAATTATATAGTTTTTTTTTATGTATTGTTATTTTCCATTTATCTGCAAAATTAGTAGAAAATGTCTCTCCTTCACTCTTTAGTCTCGCAGCTTTAGGTCTCACAGTGGAGACAATTTCAAGGTGTGTTAGCCTGTAGTGTTTTATATTACAACTACTAAGTTGTCAGTTGTACTTTCCGATCCACGGTCCCGTCTCGGGGGAAATCACACTGCCGAGGTGATGTGACCAGGTTCTGATCCAACGGGGATGTTGTGTCTTTCTGTGTGATGACCTTTATCCAGGCATCATTTTTAGATGTTGATAGAGAGCTGTTGTTAAAACAATGTAAAACCGTCTGGTTCACACGAATGTGGAAGGACTTTACAGTGATGTCAATGAGACATGATACTTAATGACTGAAACTGGAACCGTGTTTCTTTTCAATGAGTTACATAAAAAGATTCAAATTTGCTGTGACCTTCCTCCTCTGTCTGAAATGATGATGGTGAGAAGTCTGTTATTAATGTTTCATTAGCTAATTAATGTTTGTGCCTTGTGATCTTCAAAGGATATTTCATTATTAAAGTCACTTTAACCAGTCCTTACTACAATACCTTGCTATCTTTGACATATGTAAAACCTGCTGTTTGTGTCTGGTATTGCAGCTCTGTTGCCCTGTTTAAGGTTCCATTATTAACATTTACCATCACTGACACAATATGTCATTACAATAGACATCATTTAATGCTTTAATGTAGTTATTATGATCTGTATTTTCACAAATTACTCAAACACAAAAAATTACAAGGCGATTATTTACACAAAAGCAACAACATGTACAGCTTCGTGTGTCATTTGTCTAATATATGCACTGAGGCTTTAACTCCATGGACGCTCATAACTCATATGAAATATTTTGCAGTTGAAGGAGCAACAATAAGTCTATTTTAAATGTTCTTATGGATGTTTAGTGTATTTAACTAAGTCCTTGGAGAATGCCTATGATCCTGTCATAAGGAAAACATTTGGGCAAAAGTCAAGTTATGATAGTAAATAAAACTGTAAATGGTTTATATGAAATTGGAAAGTAACATTTTGTGAGTCTCTCTTTGCTGTCTTGTAACACAAAAACACTGAATACATTTATTCAGCCTAGAGGAGAACAAATATAAATGGAGAGTGTGTCTGGTCCTACGTTACTAAAACTTTGTTCCTTTGAGGTATTTTCATCTACATTGGTACAGTTTGTGGTCAATAAATTGCTACATTAGCCGTGGCATCTCTGTGCATCCTTGCTATCATGGAGTTATTCACCATCTTATGTAGAATTTAAGGCTAAGTTTAGGTTATTAAAGTTATTTAAGGATGAATGTAACATTTCTCCTTTGGTTTACTCAATACAGTCTTTGAGTTCTTACCTATACATAGACACCAAGATCATATGGATCTAATAGGTGTGGACAGTGGTGGCATCACGGCAGCTGCCTGTAATCAGTGTGGCATCAAGGGAAACAAAAGCACTGCCTTTACAAATCAGTGGCACTTTCTGTTGACACCGGAAGTGCCTCTACGTGATCCGCTGCCACGATTTGAGCCAGCTCGTACTGCATTCCCACGGGTAAACGGTAGAACAGTGTAACGGTAGAGACAGTGTAACGGTAGAACAGTGTAACGGTAGAACAGGGTAACGGAGAACAGGGTAACGGTAGAACAGTGTAACGGTAGAACAGGTGTAACGGTAGAACAGTGTAACGTAGAACAGGTACGGTAGAACAGGGTACGGTAGAACAGTGTAACGAGGTAGAACAGGGTAACGGTAGAACAGGGTAACGGTAGAACAAGGGTAACGGTAGAACAGTGTAACGGTAGAACAGGGTAACGGTAGAACAGGTGTAACGGTAGAACAGGGTAACGGTAGAACAGTGTAACGGTAGAACAGGGTACGGTAGAACAGTGTAACGGTAGAACAGGGTAACGGTAGAACAGGGTAACGGTAGAACAGGGTAACGGTAGAAAACAGGGTAACGGTAGAACAGTGTAAACGGTAGAACAGGGTAACGGTAGAACAGTGTAACGGTAGAACAGGGTAACGGTAGAACAGGGTAACGGTAGAACAGTGTAACGGTAGAACAGGGTAACGGTAGAACAGGTAACGGTAGAACAGGGTAACGGTAGAACAGTGTAACGGTAGAAACAGGGTAACGGTAGAACAGGGTAACGGTAGAACAGGGTAACGGTAGAACAGTGTAACGGTAGAACAGGTTACCGGTAGAACAGGGTAACGGTAGAACAGGGTAACGGTAGAACAGTGTAACGGTAGAAACAGGGTAACGGTAGAACAGGGTAACGGTAGAACAGGGTAACGGTAAACAGTGTAACGGTAGAACAGGTAACGGTAGAACAGTGTAACGGTTAGAACAGTAACGGTACACGGTAGAACAGGGTAACGGTAGAACAGGGTAACGGTAGAACAGGGTAACGGTAGAACAGGGTAACGGTTAGACAGGGTAACGGTAGAACAGGGTAACGGTAGAAAACAGGGTAACGGTAGAACAGTGTAACGGTAGAACAGGGTAACGGTAGAACAGGGTAACGGTAGAACAGGTAACGTAGTAGAACAGTAGACGGTAACGGTAGAACAGGGTAACGTAGTAGAATAACGTAGAACAGGGTAACGGTAGAACAGGGTAACGGTAGAGTAACGGGTAACGGTAGAACAGGGTAACGGTAGTAGAACAGGGTAACGGTAGAACAGGGTAGAACAGGGTAACGGTAGAGTAGAACAGTGTAACGGTAGAACAGGGTAACGGTAGAAACAGTAGTAGAACAGTGTAACGGTAGAACAGGGTAACGGTAGAACAGGGTAACGGTAGAACGCTAGCGGCGGTTCCATGGACATCGTCCACGTCTACACGAAGCTCCGCGGGGAGCTCGGCCGCCAGTGTCTGTTCTCGGACCGGCCTGCTGAGCTGCTGGTGGACGTGCTCCCAGAGCCGAGTCTGGGTCTAGAGTTCATCCCGAAAACCCCCAGAGAACAGGCGCAGGGGGTGGACCACGACATGTCCGAGCACCAGGTGAGACCCACCTGCTCACACGCCATCAACCGTGTGGAGTTTAACGGCATGTCAGTTACCCGTGTCTGTCTGTCTGTCTGTTTACCTGTGTGTCTGTTTACCTGTGTGTCTGTTGTCATCCACATAACAATGGAAATGAATGTTGAGGAAGTAAGTAGATGATAAACAGAAGGGGCCCCAGGACAGAGCCCTGGGGAGCACCAGTAGTGACGGGACATGGCTGGTCAATACCACTGGAGAAAGAAATGTATGTCCTTGAAATGACAGGTGACAGATTACGTTTGTATTAAATAGTAAAATTCTACAGGTGAACACGGAGTGCTTCCAGTCCAACAGCTGTGGGATCAACCATGTGGAGGGGGGGTGGCCCAAAGACGTCAACCCTGAGGAGATGGAACAAACCATCCGTTTCAGGAAGAAGGTGGAAAAAGACGAGAGCTACATCAACAGCGTCCTGCAGCTGGCCAGTGTAAGATCCACATCCACCCTGTTCACTTCAGTCCACATCCACCCAGTCCACCTCAGGTGTCACCATGTGATGTTATGGTTTTTTCCAGGTAATGGAGCACTGCATCAGACAGAACAATGCTGTGGACATCTACCAGGAGTACCTGGAGGATGAGGAGGAAGTGGAGGGAAGTCAGGAGCCGCCTTCCGCCAAGACCATCTATGTCTTTAGGTGCAACTGTCAACAAATTGATGGACAGAAGGTGACCGATTGATCGCTGAGGTTCTTTGGCTCATTGCATTTCCTCTCCTTTGTGCCTACAGAGATCCTAATGAGGTGAAACGTACCATCACTGGTCTGTCATGGCATCCCGACAGCGGCAGGAAGCTGGCGGCCGCCTACTCCTGCCTCGAGTTCCAGAAAACGTCCAAAGACATGAGCCTGGACTCCTACATCTGGGACATTGGTAGGTCAGAAAGCAGCTGAATTTAAAAGGACCACAGATTCCAGTCTGTTCACAGACGGATGTTGTATGTTTCAGAGAACCCGAACAGACCAGAGATGACACTCAAGCCGACATCTCCACTTATCTGTCTGAATTATAATCCTAAAGATTCACACATTCTGGTAGGAGGCAGCTTCAATGGACAGATCGGTACGTTCAGGGACTGACAGACGGGGATTTTCTGTCTGTGACAAGGTTTATAAAGATGTGACTGTGTTTGTTTCAGCGTACTGGGACACCCGGAGAGGCAGCCAGCCTGTGGAGATTTCCTCTGTGGAGCAGAGTCACAGGGACCCGGTTTATAAAATCGTCTGGCTGCAGTCCAAGACAGGAACTGACGCATTCTCTGCCTCCACGGATGGACAGGTGGACTCATGACTGTTGGAATTAACATATCAGGCTGAAGAGGCCAAAATAGGATATGGGAACTAATCTTAAAAAAAACTTCTACGACAAGTCTCTTCTCTCCGTCAGGTTCTATGGTGGGATGTTCGCAAGTTGAGCGAGCCCACAGAGCATCTGGTTCTGGACCTGGGCAGGGAGGGGAACCTAAATCGGGCTTTAGGAGCCATCTCACTGGAGTTTGAATCCACCATGGTGAGTTTCTGTTATTCTACCCAGCATGGAGCTCAAGATGCGACAAGGGCCTCATGTACTGTGTCCTTGAGCACTGTTGCCTCACAGGAAGAAGGTTCTTGGTTCAAATCCTGGTTCGGCCAGAGTCCTTCTGTGTGGAGTTTGTCCCACAGTCCACGGACATAGAGAATAGGGTTAGGAGAGAACATGAGAGTGAACTGTTGTTTTTAGTTTGTGTAGTTAGTTTAGTTGTTGGGTTAGGGTTAGGGGCTGCCCAGGATGAACCCCTGTACACTGGGATTAGCTCCAGCCGCCCTTTGGCTGTAAGTTAATATGATGGTTGTAGATCTCAGTGATGGGATTTCTGCCCAGTAAGAACATAAAGATTCAAAGTGATGCAATATCTATTAGTCACACTCTCTGCCCTCCTGTCCACCAGAGGGTTAACCCAAAGGAGGGCAGAGAAATCTGAACCAGCTGTCATCATATGATTCATTAGCAGAAGCAGAGGAATGACTTATTAATGCAATATAATGAAAGACAATTCAGACATTTATGACGTAAATAAAATGGTAAACAAATTCAATAATATGTTAATATGTTTTGTAAATGTAGGTCCTAGTCTTGCAATAAATATTCCAAAAATAATGGAAGATAATGCAGACGGAAACACAATAATGGATAATGTTGGTAGTATTTTTCTTTAGTCAGGTTTATGTTTCCAAACTGCTCAAGTTTATTCTGTCTCCTTTATTTTACTCCAGGAAAAATTGAACACAGGTGGAAAAAATGGTTTTATATAAATAAATTATCGCTGAATCTTGAAAAAAACAACTTCATGATATTTAGTAACCGAGAGAAAAACATTGAAGCATCAATATAGGAGGTATTGACATTTGTAGAGTAAATGATAGATGAGCTCACATAAATTTACACAAAGTTGAAAATATCTAAAACAAAGTAAAGGATTCATTAGATAATAAGAATCATCAGTAGAAGTCGATCCATCAAGCTAGTAGATTACAGTATTTAGCAAATTATGTATAAAGCTCAAAAGAAAACTTTGCCTACCAACACAGAGAAGATTTGAAAAAAGGGAAAGCATTATAACTAAAGAAACAGAGATCTTTAAAAAAAGGAGATTCAGAAAATAACTGATGGAACGTTGCATTAAAGGAATCAGTAGTTCAACAGATTAAAACTACTTCCAGCAGTTTAATCTCAGACCCTTTGTTTTTATTACTCTGTCCTCGATGTCTCTGCAGCCGACTAAGTTCATGGTGGGGACGGAGCAGGGTGTCGTCGTCTCCTGTAACAGGAAGGCAAAGACACCGGCCGAGAAAATAGTTTGTACGTACGATGGTCACCACGGACCCATCTACGCCCTGCAGAGGAATCCCTTCTTTCCCAAAAACTTCCTCACCGTGGGGGACTGGACGGCCCGAATCTGGTCTGAGGACATCAAGGAATCATCCATCATGTGGACCAAGTAGGACACAGACCCTCCTCTCTACATCCTGCTCAGTTTGGGTCAAACTTAGACCAGATTTTAAAATCCAGTGTTATTTCCTCAGATATCAGATGTCGTTCCTGACAGACGCCTGCTGGAGTCCAGTCAGACCCTCTGTCTTCTTCACAGTGAAGAACGACGGTGTCTTGGACGTCTGGGACATCATATTCAAACAGAACGACCCCACACTCAGTCTCAAGGTGCTTTTCTCTCCCCCATAAAAATATAAATGTCATTGTTGTGTGTCGTTAATGTTGTTGTTTGTTGTCGCTCTTGTTGTCCGTGGTCATCCTCAGGTGTGTGACACGGCTCTGAACAGCCTTTGCGTTCAGGACAACGGGCGTTTGGTGGCGTGTGGTTCTCAGCAGGGCGAGGCCACGCTGCTGGAAATCTGCTCTGGACTGTCGACGCTCCAGAAGAACGAGAAGAATCTGCTGGCTGCTGTGAGAAACACTGAAACACCTGCAGATACATGTTTAATTCCCTAATCTTAGCTTTTAGAAAACTGCGTCCAGGGCGAAGATGTTCAGAAACTCAATGTCAGTGTTGTCGTGTGGAGAGGGAACACTGAGGGTTTGGCCTGTGGTGTCACGGTGTGCTCCTTTGTTTACATGACGCGCTTTAGTGGTGTGCCCCAGGGGTCGCTTTTGGGTCCAATTTTATTTTTTAATTGGACCGTAGCACATGACCAAACAAATACTGCCACCTGCTGGTCAGTTATTGGATCAAATCAAACCTGCTGCAAAGAACCTTGTGTCCTGTTTGACAGCAATTTTACTTTTGAGCAGCACAGCAAAGCTAAAAGTCAGTTTTCTAAAAGTCAATCAATTTTAACTTTAAAGACATGGAGACAGTTTTACATACTTTTATTTTATCACACCTTGACTCAACAGCCTCTTTACTTCCCTAACCCCAAAATCTATTGATGGACTCCAGACTGTACAGAACTTTACCAGAACCACAAAACATGAGCACATCACTGCTGTTCTAGCGTCTTTACACTGGTTCCCTGATGTTTTAGAATTTTTAGAAAGATTTTACAGATTGTAATGTTAAAGCTCTCCACGGGTTTTCTCCCAGCTACCTGTCAGACCTTTTAGTATTTTACGAGCCGTCACGTACGTGGAGATCCTCGGGCAGAGGTCGTCTGTGTGTTATAGATTAAAAACTAAAGGGGAGTGAGCGTCAGCTGAGTCACTGATCTCTTTGAGAGAAAGTGATGAAACTGTTATATACGGCTTCACTTACTACAAGGAGTGAAGCTCAGGACAGTTTACTGTAAATGACAGATGTAGCAGGACAAGCAGAGCTTCCCAGATGTTCCACCGTGAAGAAGAATCAAGCTGAAACATCTCAGACGTAACTGTGTTTCTTTATTTCCAGATGTTTGAGCGCGAGACAAAGCGAGAGAAGATCCTGGAGTCTCGACAGAGAGAGATTCGTCTGAAAGAGAGGAGTCGATCGGAGCAGAGCAAAGAGGAGGAAGGAGGTCAGGAGGAGGGAGAGGAGAGTCCTGAACAGCTGATCGTCAGAGCCGAGAACGACTTCTCCAGCATGGTGGAGATGGAGCAGAAGAGGAGGAAGGAGAGGCAGGACGGATCAAACCAGGTGCTTTTTATTCATCTCTTTGTTCGCTCATGTTTTTCCTGTGAACTCCTCAGGTTTCAGATATTAAACAGTGAATTGTGTTTTTCTACTCAGCTGCAACAGTTTCCATCAAACTGACATTTAAATATATGAACGATTCTGTTTTTCAGGAGAAAGACGTCTGTAAAGAAAAATAAGTGAAAGACGAAGCAGAAACTTCAACAATATAAACATGATCTCACTTCCTCGGGATTAGAGTGACAGATTGTTTGTTCATGTTGCTATGGTAACGTCTGATAGCCGACGGGTAACGTTTACTCTTCAAACCTTTGTTTCCTTTTTTTTCTACTTTTTAGTTAAATGTTCAGGTCTGTGCTGAAACACAAGTTGTCGTCTTTGTTCTACTTTCAGTAAACAAATTCAGATTTCTAATAAAAATTGTTTCTACTTGGATTTTTCTGGATCTCTCAATTTGACTGAAACGGTCACATCAGGTGATCGTGACTCTGTAGCTGCAGTTCTACAGAGAAGCCACAGGGGGCACTGTGTTAAAGCAAACATCACCAATGACCTTTAAAACAACTGCTGAACAAACCTCAACGTTCACTTAGCTGCAGCTGCGACGCTTCCAGTCAAATCTCCTGATCTACCTCAGCAGGGGGCGCTGTTTCCCTCGTAAAGGATGGATTTTTTCCCACCCACAGTATTTTAGTCCACTTGTAGTATTGGGTGTTTTTTGGGGGGGTTCTTCTGATTTGAGGTGTTTTGGAGCTTTAATGAATTTGTACTTGTAATAAAGTTCTGTACTTCATTCCCAGACTGGATGAAGTATTTAAACCCTTCAACTGTTTCCACTATTAATGACTCAGCTGTCGATCTGAACCGAATCTACTTTGTTGTTCTTATCTTTTTCAATTGGAGGTTCTTACAGAACGAGCACGAATAGCCTTGTTGGTTTTAACGTTATGATGAAATGGATCAATAATCTGCTTCAGTTCACCGCCTCACTGCTGCGTCATGAGATGACGTAGCTTGTGCGCAGCCTTAACGTCATCACGCACAGACGCGAGGTTGGGGATCCCGGAAGCGTCTTCGTATTGTTTACATTCGCGTCTTTGTTCCGACAAAATGTCAAAGAAACGGTCGAAAAGCTCCGAGATCCGGAGCCTGAGGACCGTGATCGAGCAGCAGCTGGCGGCGGCCGTGGATCACATCCTCCGGCTGCTGAGGGAGCGAGGACCCGCCGACCCGGAGCGGCTGAAGCAGCTGGTGACGGAGCGGATCAGTGCGGCCGTGGAGGAGATCTGCACCGCGTTCAGAGCCTCCAGGACCGGCAGAGACCCACAGGGACCCGGGGTCAGTCCGGAGCCCGGACCCGCAGCAGAATGGACAGGTTCGAGTCCGGAGACAGACACAGGACACGAAGTGTCCATTTATAATATATAAAGACCATCAGTGACTGTATATACAGATGATCACTGACTGTATATAAAGATGATCACTGACTGTATATAAAGACCATCAGTGACTGTATATAAAGATGATCAGTGACTGTATATAAAGACCATCACTGACTGTATATAAAGATGATCAGTGACTGTATATAAAGATGATCAGTGACTGTATATAAAGACCATCAGTGACTATATATAAAGATGATCAGTGACTGTATATAAAGACCATCAGTGACTGTATATAAAGATGATCAGTGACTGTATATAAAGATGATCAGTGACTGTATATAAAGACCATCACTGACTGTATATAAAGATGATCAGTGACTGTATATAAAGATGATCAGAGACTGTATCTAAAGATGATCAGTGACTGTATATAAAGACCATCACTGACTGTATAAAAGATGATCAGTGACTGTATAAAGACCATCAGTGACTGTATATAGATGATCAGTGACTGTATATAAAGATGATCAGTGACTGTATATAAAGATGATCAGTGACTGTATATAAAGATGATCAGTGACTGTATATAAAGATGATCAGTGACTGTATATACAGATGATCAGTGACTGTATATAAAGATGATCAGTGACTGTATATGAAGATGATCAGTGACTGTATATAAAGACGATCAGTGACTGTATGTAAAGATGATCAGTGACTGTATATACAGATGATCAGTGACTGTATATAAAGATGATCAGTGACTGTATATACAGATGATCAGTGACTGTATATAAAGATGATCAGTGACTGTATATAAATATGATCAGTGACTGTATATAAATATGATCAGTGACTATATAAAGACAGGAATCAGAAATGTAATCTGTTGATCAAGGAATTTATATATATATATATATATTAGTAGCGTGAGGATTTACACGTTCTCAGATGAGACTGAACTGATTTCAGTGTTTTCTCTGCAGAGTTGTGTCTGTCGCTCGGTGTCCAGAGTCTCTCTGATGAAAAACAAGGAGTGAAGGAGCCTCTGCCCAGCACATCGTCAAGACCTGAGACCGTCTCCGGACCTGAACACCCACCGGTCTCACAAGAGGACCTGGCTGGTGAAGAGGAGGAAGATGATGAAGAGACGACATGTCACTGCTGCAGAGTGTGTGGGAAGTCCTTCGATAGGAAAGGCTTTTTGATGAAACACGTGGAGAAACACTTGAAGGAGTCTGAATGTCTCTGCGGTCTCTGCGGAGAGCTTTTGGAGTCCAGTCACGGTCTAAAGCTTCACCTTCAAACTCACCGCGATAGCAGCCGGACCTGCGACGTCTGCGGAAAGAAGTTCCCATCGATCAGAGCTCAGGAGACACACCTGAGGCTGCACACAGGAGAGAAACCGTTCAGCTGCCACATCTGTGGAAAAGGCTTCAACCAGAAGGGCAACATGGTGACGCACATGAGGATCCACACGGCAGAGAAGCCATTCAGGTGCACCGTGTGCCGTAAAGAGTTCAGCCATGCCGCCTCTCTAGAGCGACACATGAAGGCCCATGATGGACAGATGCCATTCAGCTGCAATATTTGCAGGAAAGCATTTGATAAGAGCACTGAGTTGAGGCGTCACATCCGGAGTCATAAGTCCGATGAGCCGTCTGCCATTAGGAGCAGACGCAGGAAACCCAGTCTGACTCCCTCCCACTGTTGCAATGTCTGTGGGAACGCCTTTCAAAATAAAGGTAACTTTGTGCAGCATGCTGAGACTCATTTAAACAGTCCTGAATGTCGCTGTGGGGTCTGTGGGGAGCAGTCGGAGTCTTCAGAGTGTCTGCAGATCCACATCCAGAGCCACCGAGAAACCAGCAATATCTGCGACATTTGCGGCATCAGCTTCAGGGACATGGAGATCCACATGAGGACGCACACCGGCCAAAAACCCTTCCAGTGCAAAGACTGCGGTAAGGACTTTCCCAGGAAAGGTTCTCTGGAGCGACACATGAAGTTGCACGCCGGTGAGAGGCCTTTCATTTGCGAGTTCTGTGGGAAGACTTTCATTGAAAACACCGTTTTGAAGAGACACATCAAGAGCCACACGGGCGGGAAGCCACGGATTTATTCCTGCGACGTCTGCGGCAAGAAGTTCACTATGAGCCAACATCTAGATGTGCACAAGAGGATCCACACCGGGGAGAAACCATATACCTGCAGGGTCTGCGGAAAGAACTTCCGTCAGATCGGCAACCTGGACTCCCACATGAGGATTCATACGGGTGAAAAGCCGTTCATCTGCAGCCTCTGTGGGAAGAGGTTTCGCCAGAAGATCTCGCTGGAAACACACGAGAGGTTCCACAAGAAGGAGAAACCATTCAGCTGTCACCTCTGCAGCAAAGGCTTCGTCCAGAAGATTGACCTGAAGAGACACATGCTGACACATACTGGGGAGAAACCCTACAGCTGCAGCGTCTGCGGTAAGAGCTACCAGGAGAAGCGCTCTGTCGACACGCACATGAAGGTTCACACCGGAGAACGGGCCATCAAAGATTCACCTGTGACTCAGAGCCTGAAACGACAGGAAGGAGTTCATGACGACTTTATCCAGCTGTGATGAGCCTGAAGGCAACGCCAGTAGCATCACATCAGTCACTGGGAGCGGCCTTGGCGCAGGGGGTGAGTGGGCGTCCCCTAACCAGAAGGTTGGCAGTTGGATTGTTCCCATTCTGCACAAAGTGTTCTTGGGCAAGATACTGAACCCAAATTGAGAAGGTTCTGCACATAAATGCAATGTGAATGTAAAACGGTTCTGTAAAGTGCTTTGAGTGTATAAATACAGACCATTTACCATTTACTCATCTATAAACGTCTTCTTCCACTAAATTAGTCTCAGAAGCAGCTGAATTTACTCTGAATTAACATTTTCTGAAGAAACTTTGGTTCCTGGTCTGTTTCACAGCAAGAACCAGGGAACAGAATTAGTGTCAGAATCCTGGTGCTGGTCGTTGTCAGGGCTGCAGTTTTGAACATGTGACTGGAAAACCTCCACGTGATCCTGATCATGGAACTCAATGGTTTTCATGGTTCTTCAGAATCTCCAGTTTAGTTCCTGTGGTTCTGTAAATCTAATTTCTACTGCGAGATCAATCAATCAATCAAATTCTAATTTTATGTGTATGGCCAATGTTCATCCCAACTTGTCTCATAGATCTTATCAAGGTGCATCATCCTCGGTTCTTAAAGGGCCCATATTGTGTAAAATACATTTCTGGGCTTTTTCTATCCGTAATGACTTGAAGGGCCCGTAGGGGGCCTCAAAGTATGAAAACAGTCACTCTGCGGTCTTTTTCACTCGGTCCATTCTAAGAAATATGTTATTGAAACGTTGCGTTTCGTACCCCCCCCCCCCCATATGATGCCACTGATATCATCTTAGGGGACCAATACCTCAAGTTAAGTCCCAGAAAGGTGTAAAATATGGGGCCTTTAACTCAACAAGAGTCAAACTACTAAAACCTTTAACAGGTAAAGAAGGTAGAAACCTCAGAGACACATGTGAGGATCCGTCTCCCAGGACGGACACAAGTGAACAGATGTCCCGTGGAACAGAGAACATCAGAGAGATCAGAGTATTTACAGCTTTGATTAGAATAAACACTTTGTAGCTGAAGGTCAATGAACAGATGGATTATTGTCACTAATGGTCGAGTATCTGAGGAGACGTATTATATATCAAGCAGTCTTGTTGTGATCATAGTCCACGGTCAGCAGCCACCGCAAATCAGGATCCACCACCACGATCAGGATCCACCACGATCAGGATCCACCATCAGCTGCCACCTCGATCGTGGTCCACCCCCATTATCAGATGCCAACACGATACAGGATCCGCCTTTATGATCACGATCTCTGATTCACGATCCACCATCATAATCCACGTTGTGGCCGCAGCCCTGGATCTGGATCTGTGGACGATGAGGCAAAGGGACCCCGGGGAAGAAGTCAAGTCAGTAACGTGTTGATGAGACATGACTTTCTTTAATGTGATAAAGAGGGAAGAGAAGCTCCATGTGTCATGTTTGTTGGTCACATGTTAAATCATGAACTTTATGAGCTTTAATTCATGTTGAATATACAGAGTTTCACTGCAAATGTATTTTCACAGTCAGTGTGGATGGAAATGAAAGGTTTACATTATTTCCACCTTTCAGGTGAAGTTAAAGGTTCGACTGAAGATGAACTGATGAATATTACGTTCCTAAGAAACAGCGTTTCAAAAACACCGACTAAAATCACAGAATGTCAATAAAGATGGATGAAATGACAGCTCCCAAAAGTGAAGCCAAGTTATCTTGATCACGCCCTGGTGTCTGGCTGCAGTATAGGCCATGAACCCTGCCTCCTCCATGTTAGCAGATGGGACATGGACCAAACTCAAATATCAAAGTAGACGTTAAATAAATGTTTGTAAAGATGGTTTCTGTCATTTCAGGTCGTTCTTATCTCACTGATGTGTTTCTGATCAGTTTGGTTTTAGTTTGTTATTTGATAATAGCTTGAATCTATAAAACGCCTTTCAAGAGACCCGAGGACGCTTTACATGTGTCGGTGGGGACAAAAGAGAAAAGAAAGTAATTAGACATAAACAGCAGTAAAGGCAGAGAGGAGCGTGACCTGAGGACAGAGGCTCAGTTTGTAGTGAGCAGGTGCTTGAGGACTTTCTTGAATCCAGAGATACAGCGTTCCAGAGGGTGGGATATAGAAACGGACTGAGACGTCATGATTGACAGGTGACACACAATGGAAGGAAGTGGCGACGTGTCGTCCATTCTTATAAACAGTGATGGAGTATTTCTACTTTACTGTCTTGGTACTTTAACTTCAGTAAATGATCTGAATTCTTCTTCCACCACTGGTTAGGTATATTTTGTTGCTTATACTTTAGTACTTGTGTAACATGTACTCTTGACAGAGTATTTCTACTGTGCAGTATTAGTACTTTCGTTTCCTCGTCGTCCTCCAGTCCAGCAGGGGTCGCTGTGGGCTCTGCACTCGGTGTCTCTGTTTACCTGCCGCTGGCTCTCTTTGTCCGCTCCGAGACTCAAAGTGCGCAGAAAGGAGGACAATGTGCGCAGAAAGGAGGACAATGTGCGCCGTGCAGCTGCTGCGGGTGTCGGTACGTGAGCGGATCAGCGCGGCCGCTGAAGACTTCCTGCTGCAGCTGGAGAAAGGAGAAGAAACGGCTCGAGTCCCGGCGCTGAGAGCGCTGCTCACCGAGCGGCTCGCGGCGGCGGCGGAGGAGATCGTCGCGGTGTTTGAGGAAACCGTGGCGGAGTACGAACACAGAGTGGAGCGGTCCGAGCGGGAGGTCTGCCGCCAGAGGAGGCTGCTCGATGCCGTGATGAAGCCCGAAGTCCGGCTGCACAGAGCAGGTCAGTCCCTGGAGGAGCCGGGAAGCTAAAGCTCCGGTTCACACTTCACTGATGATTCACTTTAGTTCGTCACGTTAAAATGTGACCTCACTTCCTGCTCTGTATGCAAATCACCACCTACGTCATGTTGTTCGTGAAGATCCAAGGATTTAACTGAGTTTGCAGGTCTGTGTGTAAAATACACACACACACACACACACACACACACACACACACACATGTACACACACACACACACACACTCTCATGTACACACACACACTTACACACACACACACTCATGTACACGCACGCACACACACTCTCATGTACTTACACACACACACACACACACACACACTCTCTCATGTACTTACACACACACACACACACACACACACACACACACTCATGTACACGCACGCACACACACTCATGTACACACACACACACACACACTCTCTCATGTACACACACTCACACACACACATTTTCGTCAGAGGTCTGTTTATTTGCATATTAGAGAAGAAAGTGAAATCATGGGATCACAGGACACACGTGTCTTTGATGTCAGCTGTGAAGTGTTGAAAATAAATGTTCTGCTTCCTCTGATGTTAGGTTTTCTGAGGATGATATTAACAACGGATAATGTGGCACGAAAATAAATTACAAGTTCATTAAACCTGGGACGTGAGCAGACACAAGGACAAATGTCCGTGTTGATCTTCTGTCTCCTCAGAGCTGCTGCCGTCAGTGAACCTGGAGCAGACGGACCTTCAGCCTCCAGACCCTGCAGACCTGAACCAGCCTCAGCCTGAACTCACTGACAGTGATGTTTCCTGCCCGTCCTCGCCATCCCCTCGCTCCTCCTCGCCCGCTTACAAGCCCCCCGAGTCTCCGAGCAGCTCAGTCGTCCACAGCGACAGCGATCCAGACAGCGACTGGGCCCAACAGCATCAGACTCTCAGATCCCAGAGTAAAAAAAAAAGAGGCAGACCGCCGCTTGGCGTCAAAAACAAGCGGAAACGGTCGACTCCATCCCAGTCGTTCAACTGTCTGGTTTGTGGACGAGCTCTGCTGGGGAAAGGCTTCCTGCTCAAACACGTTTTGCAGGTCTGCGCCAAAGACAGAGAACACCGCTGCGGCTACTGTGGCGAGCGTTTAGACTCGGCCAGCGCGCTGAAATCTCACCTGCAAACACACCAAGACACATGTAAAACCTGCCCCTACTGTGGGAAGAGCTTTCAGTCCATTCTGGCACAGGAGCTGCATGTGCGACTCCACACCGGAGAGAAACCGTACAGCTGCAACGCCTGTGGCAAGATGTTCAGCCAAAAGGGAAACTTGACGTCACACCTGCGCGTCCACGCAGCAGAGAAACCTTTCCAGTGTCAAGAGTGTGGCCGAGCCTTCTGTCACTTGACATCTTTAGACCGACACATGCAGCAGCACAAGGACAAGGTGGTGCACAGCTGCAGCGTCTGCGCTCAGGAGTTCAGGAAGCCCCACGGCCTACAACGGCACATGATGACTCATCATAAAGATGCCGCCCACAAACCAAAGAGATTCCGCAGCTCTGTTCCCTCCTACATCTGCAAAGTTTGCGGTGACACCTTTGGCAGGAAGTCCTTCTTAGTGAAACATGTGGAGACTCACCTGCAGGACCCAGACTGCTGCTGCGGACTCTGTGGTCAGCAGTATGAGTCCGCTGCCAGCCTCGCCGATCACTTTAACTCCCACCGCGATGTCAGTAACACCTGCGACATCTGCGGGAAGTGCTTCACGGCTCACGCGGCGCTGCTGATGCACATGAGGATTCACACTGGAGAAAAACCGTATGCCTGCCACTTATGCAGGAAGTCTTTCAATCAGAGCGGCAACCTGAAGATGCACCTGAAGATACACACCGGTGAGCGGGCGTTCTCCTGCAGCACCTGCGGGAAGGGCTTCACCCAGAAACAGACTCTGGACACTCACGTCCGCTTCCACAACAAAGAGAGACGCTTCCTGTGTCAGGTCTGTGGGAAAGGCTTCATGCAGGACGTGGACCTGAAGAGACACCTGCTGATCCACACCGGAGAGAAGCCGTACACCTGCAGGGTCTGTGGGAAGAGTTTCCAGGCCAAACGGTCACTCAACGGACACCTCAAAGTCCACACAGCAGGGGGCGCTGAGACTGGACTGGAGCCGGACCAGGACTCAGAGCAGCAGAGGACGAACAGCTTCTACTCAGGATTCCTCCAGCTGTAGAGTCCAGACTTCACTCAGGTTTTTCATTTATAACTCTGCTCCCTGTCAGGGCTAGATCTCAAATCTGGGTAGCGACCGAAACGTGTCGTTTTAGAACTCACAGTAAACTGAGCAGCGATTATCGAACATCAAACATTTGCTGCTTTTAGTTCCTGACAATTTGTCTCTAATCTCAAAGTTTACTCCTTCCGTCTTTTCAGTAACATTTTATACGATTAAAGGTTCAGTTGAGAGAATGTTCTCTCTCTCTCTCTCTGTCTCTCTGTCTCTCTGTCTCTGTCTCTCTCTCTCTCTCTCTCTCTCTCTCTGTCTCTCTCTCTCTGTCTCTCTCTCTGTCTTCTTCTCTCTCTGTCTCTGTCTCTCTTGTCTCTCTCCCTCTCTCTCTCTCTGTCTCTCTCTCTCTCCTCTCTCTCTCTGTCTCTTCTCTCTCTCTCTTCTCTCTGTCTCTCTTCTCTCTCTCTCTTCTCTCTCTCTTCTCTCTCTGTCTCTCTCTGTCTCTCTCTGTCTCTCTCTGTCTCTCTCTCTCTCTCTCTCTCTCTCTCTCTGTCTCTCTCTCTCTCTCTCTCTCTTCTGTCTCTCTCTCTTCTGTCTCTCTCTCTCTCTCTCTCTCTCTCTCTCTCTTCTCTCTCTCTCTCTCTCTCTGTCTCTGTCTCTCTGTCTCTCTCTCTCTCTCTCTCTCTGTCTCTCTCTCTCTCTCTCTGTCTCTCTCTCTCTCTCTCTGTCTCTCTCTGTGTCTCTCTCTGTCTCTCTGTCTCTCTGTCTCTCTCTCTGTCTCTCTCTCTCTGTCTCTCTCTGTCTCTCTCTCTCTGTCTCTCTCTCGGTCTCTCTGTCTCTCTCTCTCTCTGTCTCTCTCTCTCTCTGTCTCTCTCTCTCTCTCTCTGTCTCTGTCTCTCTCTGTCTCTCTCTGTCTCTCTCTCTCTCTGTCTCTCTCTCTCATGTCTTCTAATGCTCTCATATTTTGAACTCTGTCAGGAAGTGTTACAATTTTAATATACTATACTAAACTTGATTAGAAGAAGCAAAAGAATAAAAACTCTAAATCAAAAAGCCACGAGGAGTGAATCTTACTCAGGGAATAAATCGTCCAGGCAGGCGTCCTGTTCTTTGTGGTTTATTTATATCAGCTGTCTCTCCTCCCCCCCCATTCAATTTGACTTTCAATTGGTGCAAGAACCCTGATTAATGTATATGAACATCTTTATGTTATGAAGTGATGATTACTGTGATTGTATGTGGCTCAGGTTAAATTCTTTGAAAACAAACATACAGAGAATGAAAAACATCTTCATGTATTCTGTAGTTTGACAGAACTGAAAAACAACACAAATCAATACATGTAGGAAGACACAACACTTAGCTTGAAATAAAGTGAAGTCTTTCATACGTCACTGTTTTACTTGTGGGACTTTACAGCAGGAAAATGTTACTAAAGTGACAGAACAGCACATCTACTGTTAAGGAGCAATGACCAAGAGATTTCCAGGAGAAGAGAATTGCAGTTTTATCTCTGAGAGCTTAATAAACAGTATTTCGAAGACGTGGCATCAGACCGATAGATACTCGCTGATGCCCGATCTGGTATTTTCTGCAGCATCTGAGGCATTTGTGACGCTGGGATCGGTTCATCTCTACATCAAATAACTGATTAATGACCAAACTGATCAGAAACACTTTATTTTGTTTGGTCCATGTCACATCTGTTAACGTGGAGAAGGGGTTTATGACATATACTGCAGGCAGCCACCAGGGGGCTCACTTCGGGAGCTGTCACGTAGTTTTATTTACAGTCTGTGGATAAATAAACATGAAAATAATTATTTGATGCAACTCGAACTGCAAACGACTGATATTGAAACTTTATTTTCAACTTTCTCAAAGGTTTGAATGTCTGTTGAGTTCAGTAACTTTTATAATCACAGACGAAGACGCAGAAATACATTCTAACATTTACAAACCTGTAAAGGTTGTAACCTGAATCCGTAAATGGATGTCAATTATTTTTTCTCCATATCAGGAACCAGGAGAGCGATTGTTACGATTATTTTCTTTATTGATGAATCAGATTCTTCTTTTGATTCCAGTCTGTGATGTGTTGGACCTCAGAGACGAACCGGCTGTAAATCAAACGTCTCAGGAGCTGTGACTTTGTTTGCTTTTCACTTTTTATCCTGAGAATTGACGGATTATCAAACTATTTTCTGATAAAGTTCCTGTTGTTGGATGTGTGTTTGCAGCTTTAGGCTCCAGTGTCTCTGTGATGTCGTACAGACGGTTTCTCCTTCAGACAACTGACTGGAACTTCCACAGCAGGACGGACGTCTTCATCGGGGGCAGAACACGTCACCACACATGGACCAGAAGTGATTGTTGTCCCTAACACAGTGTTTGAAATATTTTCCTTCAGTTCTCAGATACATGGGGACGTGTTCAGTGTCTGTGGTGACGGAACCTATGATGTTCTTCTCAGAGGACAGAGGTCTCTCCTCAGATTAAAGTGCAGGAAACCGCCCTGGTTCTTCTTCTGTCTGGACTCGACACAGAACCACGTGTTTCTGGAGATCTGGTCTAAGAACTGATCGAAACCAACAGCAGGATTTTACAATCAGTTTGATTTGTCGCTGAAACCACGACATCGACCGTGAGTAACATGAATGTGAAGCCGATGAAACAAACGGACGACTTCAAATGTTTAAAAAATCATAAACTGAGTCTAGGATTGTCTCTGGTTCCAGATACTACATTACCCACAAGCCTCAGCTGCTTCTGGACAAGAAATGGTAATCCTGTTGCCGTGGTTACAGAGTTTAATGGTTGTAATTTTTGTGTCCATGTGTTTTATTTGGTTTCCGTGTTATTAGTTTTTTTAAACTTTTTTGATTAAAGCTGTGAATTTTATTCTTTGTTGGTTTTTTATTTAAATTTATTTCACACTGACACAAATATAATCCTGTTTTTATTGAAATATAAAGTTTTTACCCCAAAATAAAACAACATTTACACAGAAGTTACTGTGACGAAGTATCAGGATCATTTAGAAGAAAAAGAGTAAAGTTGTAATTTAAAGAGAAAGAGTCATAATATAAGAATAAAGAAAAAGGTTTTGATATTTTTACTTTCTGCTTTAAACTCGTGAAATTAAGAATTGTTTCGTTAGTATTATAAACTTATTCTCAAAATCTCAATTGTTTCCCCCTAATTACCCAGAAAGTGGTCATAAGGTCCATTGTACCCTAACCCTAACCCCAGAGGTCAAAGTACAGGAACGACTACAACTGATGAAACTACAGGAGGAACCTGGCGGCCGGATGTGCAGTTGTCCTCTTGTCCACCAGGGGTCCGCGAGGCCCCGGTGACCCGGAACAGCTCCGGGTTGTTTTCCTTCCTGTTGGCCGGTGAACGCTGCTCGGCCCCGGGATGCCTCTCAGCGGAGCCCCGGCGGGCCCCGGGCCCCGGACCCTGACGGAGCGCGTGTCGGAGCAGCTGCAGCGGGTGGGGGGGGAGGTGTTGGGGCTGTTGCAGAAGCGCAGGGGCGGCTGCAGGGGGTCGGGGGGCCTGCTCCACCTGCTGCGGCTGCTCCTCACCGAGCGGCTGGCGGCGGCCGCGGGGCGGGTCGCGGGGCTGTTGGAGCGGGAGCTGGAGGAGTGTCGGCGGCAGCTGGAGCGACAGAGCCGCCTGCTGGAGGCGCTGCTGAGCCCGGTGGTCCGACTGAACCGGGTCGGTGAGTCCCCCCCCCACCTACCTTCTGTTGGCCGGCGCCATGTTGGAGCCGCAACGCCGCACTGACTGTTGCTAGGTAACCAGAGGTTAGCCAATCAGATGTCAGAGACAACAACACGCGGAGGATAAAAGACCTCAGCTTCATTAATAACGTTTTTCTGTTAAATAACTGTGGACTGTGAATAAAGATGGACGACATGAAGGCTCCTAAAGTGAAGCCAAATCATCTCTATCACCCCCTGGTGTCTGGCTGCAGTACAGGTCATAAACCTCCTCCTCCTCCATGTTAGTTAATGGGACACGGAACAAGCTAACAAATCCAAGTAGACGTTAAATAAATGTTTGTAAGATGTTTCTGTCATTTCAGGCCGTTCTTATCTCACTGACTGTAATGATGTCATCACCACAAGATGGCAGCGTTCATATCCCAGATATTCTGGCTTCATTTTTAGAGAAGTGGTCCATCTTTATTTACAGTCCCTGATTGTCGTCTCAGTGTGGCGCCAGGTGGAGGGTTAGGGGGTGTAACCCACCTCTGCTTTACACTTTAATGTTTAATGTTAACACCGGATGTTGAGGATGGTCAGATTTTCTTGAATGTGACAACAACTAATAAACACCACAGATAAACGTTTACTGGTTGATTCAGTTAAGTTTACAGATTGTGAATAAAATGAAAAAGTGAAGGTGCTGGAAGGAGTTGAAACATGAAGTGATCGGATGTCGGAGGTCGAAGTGAGGATGACACCGGCCCAACTGAGTCATCTTTTATTTTTATTTTCCTTTCAGACGCCATCATTTCATCCACTCTCAGGTCGACCGACACCAACGAAAACCAGACCTTCCTGTCAGAGGTCGACACCGTCCACCTCCCCACTGCCCCGTCAAGCTCCGCCTCCTCTGACGTCTCTGCACCTGAAAGCGACAACGACTGGAAGACCAGCGACAAATCCTCCTCTAATGAAGACACAAACAAGATGGAGGGCGATGGAGGCCAACGGTCCTGCAGCAGGAGACAGTGGATGGCGCCATTAGACTGGCCGGCGACTCACAGTTGTGTCGTCTGTAGAGAAAGTTTCCAGCACAAAGGAAATCTGGTGAAACACGTAGAATCTAATGCAGACAATCCCGAGCTTCTCTGTGGAGCCTGTGGAGAATGTTTCGAGTCCTCAGACAGTTTGTTGGATCATATCAGATCTCACAGAGAATTAGGCACCGGGACATGTCAGATCTGTGGCAAAGCTTTTCAAAACATGGAGACGCACATGAGGAGTCACACAGGAGTCAAACCATTCAGCTGCGAAATCTGCAGCAAGAGCTTCCCCCGACCCGGGGCGCTGAGGAGGCACAAAAAGATCCACAGCCGGAGGACCCCCGACACCCAAAACCACATGATTCAGAAGCATCTGACGAGCCACGAAACGGACAGAGATCAGAGTGAGGACAGTCAGACTGAGACTCTGAAACCACAGAGAGTCAAAAGACACACCTCAGGACCGAAGTCCTCTCAGTCGTCCTCGCTCTGCTGCAGAGTCTGTGGTGATTCCTTCCACAGCCAAGGGTTCTTGAGGAAACACGCGGAGATGCACTGCAGGGAGTCTCAGGGTGTCTGTGGCGTCTGCGGACAGCAGGCGGACTCACCTGACAGTCTGCTGACCCACTTACAGTCTCACAGAGAGACTAGTGGGACCTGCAGCGTCTGTGGAAAGATTTTCCAGAACATGGAGACGCACATGCGAAGCCACACAGGGATCAAACCCTACAGCTGCAGCATCTGTAACAAGCGCTTCCCTCGACCTGGAGCCCTGAGGCGCCACAAAAAGATTCACACCGGGGAGCGACCTTACCACTGCCAGCACTGTGGGAAGACCTTCACCGAGAGCAGCGCCTTAAAGACTCACAGCAGGAGTCACTCAGGGGAAACCCTCGATGACAAGAACCCTGAGCCTCCAGCGGACTCCCAGAACCTGGAGTCTGAGATGACTGTCCAAGAAAGTGCTAAGACGGCGCCTCCATCGTCTCACTGCTGTAAAGTCTGCTGTGAATCCTTTCAGAATAAAGACAGTTTGAGGAAACACGCAACGAGTCACTCAGCAGAGTCTGTCTGTGGCGTCTGTGGTGAAAGTGTCCCGCCATCAGAGGCGCTGATAGACCATCTGCAGACTCACAGAGACGCAGGTAAAATTTGTCACATCTGCGGTAAAACCTACCAGAACATCGAGACCCACATGCGGAGTCACACCGGTGTCAAACCGTACCGCTGCAGCATCTGTGGTAAATCCTTCCCACGGCCCGGTGCTCTGCGGCGCCACAAGAGGATCCACAGTGGGGAGAGGCCGTACATCTGCGAGTTCTGTGGGAAGACGTTCATCGATAACAGCGCTCTGACGATGCACATCAGGAAACACACCGGGGACAAACCGGCGCAACGTGTCTCATGCGAGACCTGCGGTAAGAGCCTGGCATCCGTTCAGGTCCTGGAGGTTCACAAGAGGATCCACACAGGCGAGAAACCGTTCCAGTGCCGCGTCTGTGGGAAAGCCTTCAGGCAGGTGGGAGGGCTGAATGCCCACATGCTGACCCACACCGGGGAGAAGCCGTTCAGGTGCATCCTCTGCAACAAGAGCTTCAGCACCAAAGGATACCTGGAAACCCACATCCGCTTCCACAGGAAGGAGCGAGTGTTCAGCTGCCACCTGTGCTGGAAGTCCTTCGTCACCAAGAACGACCTAAAGAAGCACCTGTTGACCCACACTGGAGAGAAACCCTTCAGCTGCAGGGTCTGTGGGAAGAGCTACCAGGAGAAACGCTCCAGAGACGTGCACATGAAGGTCCACCTGGACGTCCAGATCAGCAAAGAGCCAATCAGGAGGGAGGACGGCCCGCAGCCAGAGTTCATGCAGCTGTAGTGTTCACACAGACTGACGGGTTATTGAATAAAACTTTTTATAAAATAACTTCCAGAATCACAAACCAAGTGAATTGATATTTGACCGTTTTACAAAATAATTACATTAATTTATTTATTTTACTTTCAGATTTAAAAAAATAAATTTTCTTCAATGTTTGCAGGTCCTGACATCTTTTTAGAGTGATTCACACGCTCCATGAAACAAATTTGTTCTCAAAGAAAAGTTTCTTCCTCTGCATCAGTTTACGTCCTCTCCTCAGACTCTGCTCCAAACAGAGAGGTTCAAAGACCTCCACAGATCAAAGACCTCCACAGATCGTACAGAGGTAGAGTCTGGACCCATCTGTCAGTGAACACAAGCTGTTATCAGAACTGATTTAACATTGAGTATTAAATATATTCACACAGGTACGAGAAATCCAGACTCCCCCTCCGCTTACGGGCTGATGGAACATCCCGCCTGAGACCATACTTCAATAAGGATTTGTTTTTTATTTTAAGACCCTTTTGAGGCCTTTGATGTGGTGTAAATACATAAGGGTTATTATTGTTGAGGATCCTTTGATCCTCAGGGGTCTGAGATGTAAATATAAACATGTCTCTGGATCTTTGATGACCCCCGGCCCCGGAAGTGCCCCCTGACGCCCCCTGGTGGACGAGTTCGAAGCCACACTACCTGTGAACTCACTTGTCAGTTATGACTGGTGTGTAACAGCGGAAGTTCCCTGAATTGAAACATCTAAACTTTCAGAATAAAACTACGGTGCATTATTTTGAGACTCGGTTAAAATAAGACTATTTATTATTTTGTACAAATATATTATTTGATGAGAAATGACGAGCGTCAGAAACTTCAGGCAGATGTTTTGAACTCAAACATCTGTAGTAAAATAACCGCGGCTCTTATGTTGAAGACTTCCGGTCCGCCTCGTCCTCTCAGTGTCTCGGTGTTCGAACCCTCGGCTGCTCCGGGTCCCGGTGTCGGGTCGTGTCTGTCGGTGCCGACATGTTGAGGCTCGACGCGCTGCGGCTGCTCGTGGATCAGCGGCTCTCCGCGGTCACCGACGACATTTTCCGCTGTTTGTCCAGAACGGTCAGCGAATACGAACACGACGTGTTCCGGTTGAAGCAGGAGATCGAGAGACAGAGGAAGCTGCTGGAGACCGCAGGACGACCGGGGGACACACCGGGGGACACACCGGCAGGTCGGTGGACAGACTTCTGCTCTTTGTTGCTTTCATAAAGAAAATGTCCGTCGACTGTGACCTGCGGGTTTAACCACCAGGGGTCACTGCTGCGGTTCATTTAAAGAGTTCTACTGTATAAACATGTGATTTAATCGGAAATATCTTTTATTTGTCGATATTATTTAAATTAAATCTACTCGCCCATCAGAGGAAACACAAAATGAGTGGCAACCACACACCGTTCACACAGTGTGACATTATAAACTGTAACAGCTGCTTTTATCCTCCAGGTGTTCTGCTGGTTTCCGCCACAGAAGAAGAGCAGCCGATGAGGAGGCGGAGCTTCGATTTGCACATTAAACAGGAGGGCGGGGCCTCAGGACCTGAAGACCGCAACAGCAAGTTCATATCAAGTCCTAATTGGCTTAGGGAGAGACCTGAAACAGACCTGAGTCATCTCTCCAATCAGATTCAGTCATACCGGGAGGAGGCGGGGCCTCAACCTACTGAAGATCATCCTGAGGCATTCACTGTCAAACAGGAAGTGGATGAGGGTCACGTGACGCTGGAGGAGTTCCACTCTCAGCAGGAAGGTTGGTAGTTTCCTGTGGAGGTTACCATAGTAACCAGGGTTTTAAAGTTTGTTGTTTTCCAATTTATGAGATAAAAGATAAAATTATATTTTTTTGTTTTTTACAGTTCATTAAATGTTGGATGTCTGATTTCTTCTTCGTGTTTTTTTTTGAGCATGTTTGCTTTTATCCTCCAGGTTTTCTGCTCATTTCCACCACAGAGGAAGAGCAGCAGCTGAGGGGGCGGAGTTTCAGTCTGCACATCAAACAGGAGGGGGGTGGAGCTTCAGGTTCTGAGGAGTTCACATCGAGTCCTGATTGGCTGATGGGAAGCAACGATGACAAGGGAAGTTCTTTGTCCACTCAGATCTCGTCCCACATAGAGAAGGAGTTTCTCTGGAGCCCGTCAGACCTCATGAGACCAGAACCTGGGTGTCTACCTCCACAGCATCATGGGGACTCTGCTGTCCAATCGCCTGCTGAAGACAGCGGAGACGCTCCGTCTGAACCGGGTCTCCAGACACCTGAGACATCTGTAGAACAGAAGCTGCTGGTCTGCGGCAGCTGTGGTCGAGAGTTCAGCTCAAGACGAACTTTGAGGAAACACATAAGACAAAACACAGCTCAGGACCAGGACCAGATGTCCTGCAGCCTCCGCAGACAGAGGGCGCCCTTCCAGAGTCCTGCCAAGTCCTTTAGCTGCAGGGTCTGTGGAAACTCCTTCTACACACGGGGGATTCTGGTGCGGCACGCTGAAAACCACTGCAAGGAACCAGAGAACCGGTGTGGGGCCTGTGGGGACTGTCTGGATTCGACAGAGAACCTCAGAGACCACCTGCGGTCCCACAAAGAGCTGGGCAGCACCTGCGACGTGTGTGGGAAGAAGTGCAGCTCCATCAGGAGGATGGAGATCCACAAACGGGTCCACACCGGAGAGAAGCCGTACCGCTGCAGGTTCTGCAGCCGAGACTTCAGCAGGAAGGAGAGTCTGGAGAGACACCTGAAGATCCACACCGGGGACAGACCGCACCGATGTGGACTCTGCAGGAGGACGTTCACCAGGAGGGAGTACCTGGTCCACCACCTGAAGACCGGTCACTCAGAGAGAGCAGGTCCATCTGCAGGGACAGAGTGGACAGAGCAGATCAGTCTGATGCTGTGAAACTGGACAGAAAACGTGATGTAGACCTGTGATGTAGAAACTAGAAATTCACTGACTAATGTTAAAGGACTTAATGTTTGTAACTGTTAAAGTCGATCATCTGAAAAGTAAATGGCTTTGATAATAAATTCATTTGATTCATTTACAGGAACAGATTTTTCTGTGGGTTAACTTCATGTCGGTAAATTACACCCGTCTGTTTTTCTAAAGAGACATAACGTAGAACATCATTCAGTAGAGTTCATAACTGCAACAGTCTCTTTATAGAACATTTAAATTCACGAACCAAATCACACACACTCATAAATATCTGTCCTTCAAACATGTCTGATTTTCAAACCACATTCTTCAGATGCTGATTCTGGAGTTTTAGCAAAATCCTGCTAACAAACAAACCAACTCAATGAAAACAGGAGGTAAATAGGTCCTTGTACAAATACACAAGTAGAACGGAACCTTTTAAAAATGTATGTAAAAGTAACCGGGCAGTTTTTACAGTTGGTTTAGCAGGAACATCTCACCTGTCAATCACCTGCAGGAAGCAGCAGTGTATTGTGGGACATGAAGAAGAAACATCCACAGTATGAAGCTCAATCTGAACTTTGAACGTCTGGAGTCCAATGTTCTTACAGTGTAGGTGATGTCACATGATTCAGTTTCATCTCTGTGACAACAGAGTTTTCTCTAATATAGAAAATATTAAAACCTTTAGTTGAAAACATTCAAACTTGACGTTTTTCATAATCGAGGCGACTTCCTGTCTCCACATTAGCAGCTGGTTGATTCGTTCCAGTTTGAACCATAGACTGCTCCCAAAAGCTACTCGACCGCCCCCTGGTGGCTGTCACTGGCAGCGTTTCATTTGTGGATGGTGGGAGGAAGTAGAGATGCGTCTTTATTTACAGTCTGACGGGTTTCAATTAACCACTAAAAAGAGGGCGGGGCCTATCAGTGACATCACTACTGGACAGTTTGGTGCGTTCAAGTGAAGAGAAGCACTCAAGAGGGTTTTCATTAACGTGAGTGTGTGTGTGTGGGGGGGGGGAGAGGGGTGGAGTGTGTGTGGGGGGGAGGGGTGGTGTGTGTGTGTGGGGGGGGGGGGGTTGGAATGTGTATTGTGTGTGTGTGTGTGTGCGTGTGTGTGTGTGTGTGGTGATCATTTCCAGGAAGAGCTACAAAGAGTGTTTGTGTTACAAAGTGATTTCCTGGTCAACCGGGTGTATCCTGTTAAAACACACACACACTCAGTGGTCCATTGTGTGTTGTCCATTTACTTTATGAACACTCACACGAATTCTGACATCACGTAACAGTGGTGACATCAGAATGTTGATAAACGTTCTTTTCATATCAGAATAAAAATATTCACAGTTCAACAAAGTCTTTCAATCAATAAACGATTGTTTATGTCATAGTTCTGACGCTTGTCTTGTTTCATAATAAATAAACATTCAGTCGTATTTCCTTGTTTCCTCTTATCGGTGATTCATGTTCATGACCACAGCTCTGCTGTCATCATTCTGTATAATCTTTATATACAGTCACTGATGGTCTTTATATACAGTCACTGATCCTCTTTATATACAGTCACTGATCATCTTTATATACAGTCACTGATGGTCTTTATATACAGTCACTGATCATCTTTATATACAGTCACTGATGGTCTTTATATACAGTCACTGATCATCTTTATATACAGTCAGTGATCATCTTTATATACAGTCACTGATCATCTTTATATACAGTCACTGATCCTCTTTATATACAGTCACTGATCATCTTTATATACAGTCACTGATCCTCTTTATATACAGTCACTGATCGTCTCTATATACAGTCAGTGATCATCTTTATATACAGTCACTGATGGTCTTTATATACAGTCACTGATCATCTTTATATACAGTCACTGATGGTCTTTATATACAGTCACTGATCATCTTTATATACAGTCACTGATCATCTTTATATACAGTCACTGATGGTCTTTATATACAGTCACTGATGGTCTTTATATACAGTCACTGATGGTCTTTATATACAGTCACTGATCATCTTTATATACAGTCACTGATCGTCTTTATATACAGTCACTGATCCTCTTTATATACAGTCACTGATGGTCTTTATATACAGTCACTGATGGTCTTTATATACAGTCACTGATGGTCTTTATATACAGTCACTGATCATCTTTATATACAGTCACTGATCCTCTTTATATACAGTCACTGATCCTCTTTATATACAGTCACTGATGGTCTTTATATACAGTCATCTGTGTATGGAACTATAACCATGTGTGTAAACATATTATCAAGTGAAGCCTCCACCAGGTGGCGCCATAAATAGAGCTAGTCTGAGTTGTTATATGAATTAAACTCAAAGTGATTAATTTACATGCGCGTGCACAAACACATGTACACGTGCGTCCCCTGGGCCTCGTCATCAACCACACACCACCGCCCCGCCCCCCAACTTCACCACCAAAAGTGTGTGCCCGTGTGCGCGTGCCCGCTGGTGCGCCTCGGTGTGTGCACTGACAGACCGGAGTGGAACACCGACACTGAACCGAGAACAACCGGGAACAAATGGGACGGACCCGTTCTTCAATCTACGGTCAGCGCGAGACACAACCGGAAACGTTACGGACCGACAGAGAGCTGCGGGCACGACCTTCTCCGGTGTGAACCCGGACAGATCCCGATTCTTTACCTGCTCCCTCTTCTTCTTCTTCTGCTTCTTCTTGTTCTTCTGCTTCTTCTTGTTCTTCTGCTTCTTCTTCTGCTGCTTCTTCTTCTTCTGCTTCTGCTTCTGCTTCTTCTTCTTCTTCTGCTTCTTCTTGTTCTGCTTCTTCTTCTTCTTCTTCTTCTTCTCCCTCCTCTTCTTCTTCTTCTTCTTCTGCTGCTTCTTCTTCTTCTTCTGCTTCTTCTTCTTCTTCTTCTCCCTCCTCTTCTTCTTCTGGACACATGAAGCTGCAGGAAGCATCAAACTGACCTGAGCAGGTAAAGACCTGAAACAAACTTCACCTGGAACCTTTGTTATGATCAATAATCAAAGCATTTAAATATTCAACAGATTCACTGATAAACTGATATTTCCTGAAATATTCTGAGGTGAAAATGAAACTCACATATTTCTGAGATAACTTTTATTTAATAGAAAGTGTATATGATGTGTTTATATAATAAATATATATATATATTTCATAGTGTTTATATAAATAACATCAATTCAAGTGGCACATTCTTGATGTACAGGAGGATACAGAGTGTTGCTCCTGCTCTGCCTCCGTATAATCAACCGTCAAACGCTGCTGCACTTCTCTGCTGTTTTAAAGACTCTGCTCTATGACTTGGAAGTGAAGTTCTCAGTGCTGATGAGCTTCTCTCTCGTTGTAACTCAACCTGTTGCTCCTGAGAGGATGAAACGCACCAAAGCACTTCCAGAACTTGGTTAAACGACTCGACCCGCTCTCAGACGTGTCAGGAAGCTGAGAGAAGCTGGAAAAGTTTATATCATACTTGGTCTCTGTGATTCTTTTCTTAAATTCTTTGTTGAGAAAATGTCAGTTCTTTCATCTTTAGCTACGCCCACTGACCATCACCCCCCCCCCCATCCCTCCTATGCGCTCAGCTGTGGATGATCCGTTTGAGCCCACATCAATCTCCTCCCTATCCGAGGTGGTGCCACCATCTGCGGCCCACAAATTGCCCCTCAGATAACATCCCTGCTCATCTTCTCTTTGACACTGTTAGCTCCTGTATTCTGTCACTGATAAACACCTGTCTTCTCTCTGGTTGTGTCCCAGCTGCCTTCAAACATGCTGTTGGCAGCCTCCTCTGTTCTCTCTAACTTCAGGCCCATTTCTCAACGGCCTTTCTTGTCCAAAGTCCTAGAGAAGGTATCTCTCACCCAGCTGCAAAAAGTTCTAATCGACAATAATGGGTATGAAAAGTTCCGGTCTGGTTCAAACGGCGTCATAGCACGGAAACAGCTCTTTTAAGAGTTTTTAACGATCAGATTTTAACTGTTGATTCAGGAGACGCTGCTGTCCTGGTGCACTTAGACGTGACGGCTGCTTCCGACAGCTTCGATCACTCAGTCCTGTTGTCACGTTTGGAAAACTCTGTAGGGAGGTGCAGCACTTAGGTGGTTTCAGTCATACTTAACAGATAGGAGTTTCTCTGTCCACCTGGGTGATTACTCCTCTGGTGTCCCTCAAGGATCCGTTCTAGGCCCCATCCTATTTTCATTATATATGCTGCCCCTAGCATCAATATTTGAAAAATATGATGTCTCTTTCCACTGCTTTGCGGGTGATATTCAAATATACTTGCCCCTGAATCTTAAAACTAAGAGTTCACTGCAGCCCCTGTTTGACGGATTTATATATATTCCTTTTATCACAAGATAACAATCTTGTGATAAAAGGTGATCTCTGATATTTGTATCAGAATAAACTCTGAAACCAAGTTTTTTCTAAATGAGTCGATAAATATTTAATGTTGTCAGCTCCGATAAGATAGATTAAAATAAGATAAGTTAACTCTTTATCATTAGGGACATTTTGTTGTGTTACAGCAGCAGAGGGAAAAGTGTAAATAAGAGGCATCAATACAAAAGTAATCCAGAAGTAAACATGCAGTATAAATATGACGAAATATATAATAGAAATAATATATATATAGTAATAATATATACATTGTAAACAGGATTGCAAAGTTGTTGAGAATTCATTGACGTATTTCACAGTTTAAATGACTCGTGGTTGAAGGGGAGTTACAGCTCTGATGGCCTGCAGGGGGCAGCACTGGTTCTCCTTCATACCCGCACTTGGTTTAACCACCTGTCCAGTCTCTTCTTGTCAGCTGTCGAGAAGTAGATCACGCCAAAGACAATAGCTGATGCCACCTAAATGTCAGAAAGGGTCCTCAGGAGCGCCCCCTGCAGCCCAACCCACTGATACAGATACAAGCTGTGTCAATTCTTTGCATTTAAAGACCGAGTGCGTCACATCAGCACAACTAGACTTTCGAAGGCCCGACAACCTCACCCCGTTGTCGCTAAGCAACGAAGGCTCTCCCTATACAGTACTGAACCAAACTTTGAGACCTGTCGTGTTCCTGTCGTGTTCCTGTCGTGTTCCTGACGTGTTCCTGTCGTGTTCCTGACGTGTTCCTGTCGTGTTCCTGTCGTGTTCCTGACGTGTTCCTGACGTGTTCCTGACGTGTTCCTGTCGTGTTCCTGACGTGTTCCTGTCGTGTTCCTGACGTGTTCCTGTCGTGTTCCTGTCGTGTTCCTGACGTGTTCCTGTCGTGTTCCTGTCGTGTTCCTGTCGTGTTCCTGTCGTGTTCCTGACGTGTTCCTGTCGTGTTCCTGACGTGTTCCTGTCGTGTTCCTGACGTGTTCCTGTCGTGTTCCTGTCGTGTTCCTGACGTGTTCCTGACGTGTTCCTGTCGTGTTCCTGTCGTGTTCCTGACGTGTTCCTGACGTGTTCCTGTCGTGTTCCTGTCGTGTTCCTGTCGTGTTCCTGACGTGTTCCTGTCGTGTTCCTGTCGTGTTCCTGTCGTGTTCCTGACGTGTTCCTGACGTGTTCCTGTCGTGTTCCTGACGTGTTCCTGACGTGTTCCTGTCGTGTTCCTGTCGTGTTCCTGACGTGTTCCTGACGTGTTCCTGTCGTGTTCCTGTCGTGTTCCTGACGTGTTCCTGTCGTGTTCCTGTCGTGTTCCTGACGTGTTCCTGTCGTGTTCCTGTCGTGTTCCTGACGTGTTCCTGACGTGTTCCTGACGTGTTCCTGTCGTGTTCCTGACGTGTTCCTGTCGTGTTCCTGACGTGTTCCTGTCGTGTTCCTGACGTGTTCCTGACGTGTTCCTGTCGTGTTCCTGTCGTGTTCCTGTCGTGTTCCTGACGTGTTCCTGTCGTGTTCCTGTCGTGTTCCTGACGTGTTCCTGACGTGTTCCTGTCGTGTTCCTGTCGTGTTCCTGACGTGTTCCTGTCGTGTTCCTGACGTGTTCCTGACGTGTTCCTGTCGTGTTCCTGACGTGTTCCTGACGTGTTCCTGACGTGTTTGATCCACTCGGTGTGTTTGTGTGTTCTTCATTCGTCTCTGCTGCTGTTTCGCAACAACACTTACATAAGACTGAAGACTGCTGGAGAACAATGGCACACACACACACACACACACACCACACGCTTACACAGACTCACACACACACACACACACACCACACGCTTACACAGACTCACACACACACACACACACACCACACGCTTACACAGACTCACACACACACACACCACACGCTTACACAGACTCAAACACACACACACACACACACACACGCACATACACACACACACCACACACTCACACAGACACACACACACACAGACCACACGCTCACACAGGCACATACACACATATAGACAGACTCACACACACACACAGACACACACACAGACACACATACACATACACAAACACACACACACCACACACTCACACAGACTCACACACACAGACCACACGCTCACACAGACACACGCACATACACACACACACCACACACTCACACAGACACACACACAGACCACACGCTCACACAGACACACGCACATACACACATATAGACAGACTCACACACACACACACACACAGACACACATACACAAACACACACACACCACACACTCACACACACACACACACAGACCACACGCTCACACAGACACACGCACATACACACATATAGACAGACTCACACACACACACACACACAGACACACATACACAAACACACACACACACCACACACTCACACAGACACACACACACACAGACCACACGCTCACACAGACACACGCACATACACACATATAGACAAACTCACACACACACACATACACAAACACACACACACCACACACTCACACAGACTCACACACACAGACCACACGCTCACACAGACACACGCACATACACACACACACCACACACTCACACAGACACACACACAGACCACACGCTCACACAGACACACGCACATACACACATATAGACAGACTCACACACACACACACACACAGACACACACACAGACACACATACACAAACACACACACACCACACACTCACACACACACACACACAGACCACACGCTCACACAGACACACGCACATACACACATATAGACAGACTCACACACACACACACACACAGACACACATACACAAACACACACACACACCACACACTCACACAGACACACACACACACAGACCACACGCTCACACAGACACACGCACATACACACATATAGACAAACTCACACACACACACATACACAAACACACACACACCACACACTCACACAGACACACACACACACAGACCACACGCACACACACACAGACACACACACACACACACACTCTCACATACACACATATAGACAGACTCACATACAGTACACACAAACGTGATCATCACAGTATCTGAGTTCCATCTTGTCTGTGACACTGAGGTAAAACGGCTTCAGTTTCATTTCTGCTGCTCGTTCGATGAAGCGTTAATAGATGAATTTGAATCTGACGACACATCGAGGTTTCAACACTTTGACTGAACAAGTTCACTGAGCTCAAATGAATCCTCATATTTTCAATAACAACACGTCAGTTACATTCTGTTCTTCAGTTAGTTTAATAGAGTGTTGATGTTTGTATGTGTTAACTGTGTGTTTGTGTGTCCTTTAAAGGTCCAGTGTGTAAAATATTATTTTCATTATGATGTTTTATTTATCTGTGGGTTATACGTTTTTAACGATAAACAAAATAAAGGATTTGATTCGTAAATGGCGCTAATACACGACAGCAGTTCACATGAACACGTGGGCCAATCTCCCAGAAGTCCCAGCAGCGGCTGAACGGGAGCCGTGTTTCTTTTTACATTCAGACTTTATTAAGAAAAGGTTCATGAAACTGTGGAAAGGTTTTATTCATAATTCTAGACTGTGGTCTGTTTCTCCCTGCAGCTCGTCTGACAGGTTGTTGGGCTCCTCGTCATTATGCCGTCCGGGTTGTGGCCTCCCTCTTTCCTCCTCCTCCTCCTCCTCCTCCTCCTCCTCGCGCCGTCAGGTGAGTCCTCGCTCTCAGCTGACAACACCTCAGGGGATCTTCAGGAGGTGATCCTGGCAGCCATCTTGCCTCTCACTAATACAGACTATGCGTGGGCATGGCCTCGCGTGGCGCCGGCACTCCACCAGGCGGTGCAGCGGGTGAACTCTGACCCCTGGCTGCTGCCGGGCCTAAAGCTTCGGCTCGTTAACGGCAGCTCAGAAAACCGCGACGGCTTCTGCTCGGACTCTATGGCACCACTGGTTGCTGTTGACCTCAAGATGTCCCATGATCCCTGGGCCTTTATCGGCCCCGGGTGCGACTATTCCTCCTCGCCTGTTGCCCGCTTCACAACCCACTGGGGGGTTCCCATGGTGACAGCCGGCGCCCGCGCTATCGGCTTTGATCTCTACGCAGCGGTCACCAACACGGGCCCCACCCACAAGAAGCTGGGTGAATTTGGCAACAGGATCCAGGAGAAGTTCGGCTGGCGGCAGCACGCCATGCTCATCTTCAGTGACAACAAGGACGCCAACGACGACCGGCAATGCTACTTCGCAATAGAGGGATTGTACACGCAGCTAGGCAACCGCAACATCACCACCCGAGACCACGTCATCCAGGCTGACGTCAACTTCAAGTCTCTTGTGCAGGAGATCAGAGAGCATGGCAGAGGTCAGCCATCTTCCTTCCTTCCTTCCTTCCTTCCTTCCTTCCTTCTTTCTTTGCTTCCTGACAAAAATGATATCACTCACTGTTTCCACTGTTTAATTACATTACATGTCATTTAGCTGACGATCTTATCCAAAGCGACTAACATTTAGTGCATTCAACATCTATGAGGGGCCATTCGGGGTTCAGCATCTTGCCCAAGGACACTTCGGCATGCAGATGGGGAAGCCTGGGAATCGAACAGCCAACCTTCTGGTTAGAGGACGACTGCTCTTCTCGTCTTTATTTCCCTCTCTCCTCCTCCATGTTGTTTTTCTCCTCCTGCCGTTTCTCCTCGTTAAATGATGGTTAATTATTATTCGATTTGTTTGCTCCAGTAGTTACTGACTCCGTCTGTGTGTTCGGGCTCCTGTTTGTCTATCTTTGTGAGGACTCAGCCACATTCCTTCATTGTAAGGTCATTTTCTAAAGAGCTCAGGTCGGATACAGGTCGGGAGTTATTTCAGGATTAGAGGTTAAGGAATAGATTTAGTCAGTAAGGGCCAGAGAGTAGATCGTGTGTGTGTGTGTGTGTGTGTGTGTGTGTGTGTGTGTGTGTGTGTGTGTGTGTGTGTGTGTGTGTGTGTGTGTGTGTGTGTGTCTGTGTGTGTGTCTGTGTGTGTGTCTGTGTCTGTGTGTTTTATTCACACCTGTGAATAATCAGGAAAAGGAATTTAGGGCAGCAAAGTTCTTCCTATATTTTCTTCTTGTTTTTGGTCACATATATGTTTATGTACTTTACTATAAAGCCTGTTATTCTGATAGAAACCAGGGTAAATACACACTGAGACATATTTGTCTGCTGCTGTTTTCAATGTCAGCTGATAAAAACACTCTGTAACACAACCACAGTTAAAGCTAGCAGACCTAACCATTAACTAACCCAGAGGGCATTGTAACGATGAACAAAGATGGAAGTTATGAATGTAACCGCGGCTCTAACGATGTAAGTGTGGTGGTGTATTTATGGTCTTTTACATCACATTTACATTCACTCACTGATCAGGAACACTTGTGACATGTCAGTGCCGTCAGAGAGTTTTAATTCAGTTTTAATCTCCATTCCTACTCATGTACACTGGGCGTGCACGTGCCAGTATAAACAGGAACCATTTGGTTTTGAGTTTGGTTTGATTCAGCAAAATAAGTGCAGATCTGTTCCTGGGAGCTTCCATCAGCCACTGGCAGCTCTCGGCATAGAAGCTCAAGGTCTGTGATTGGCTGATTGTTAGTGAAATGCTCCATGGGAACTGTGGACTCAACATGGAAACTTTTTTTTCCATCAAAGACCCTTTTGTGTTGATACTTGAACCAGGAGAGTTTCATGTTGATCGACTTCACAACAAATATACACAAACACACACACACGCACAGGCACACACACACACACACACACACACACACACACACACGCACACACAGGCACACACGCACAGGCACACACACACACAGGCACAGGCACACACACACACACACACACACACACACACACACACACACACACAGGCACACACACACACAGGCACAGGCACACACACGCACACACACACACACACACACACACACACACACACACACACACACACACACACACACACACACACTAACTGCTCATGATCTGAGGCCATCTGTAGCCGCTGGCAACACTTTATGGTTACTGTGTGTGTGTGTGTGTGTGTGTGTGTGTGTGTGTGTGTGTGTGTGAGAAGCTACAGAGAAAACATGAGTTTGTTGTTTTCGCATGTGAAACAGTCACTTTATTAGGGACACCTGGGGGGGGCGGGTGTCTGGCGGAGCAGGGAGGATGGTTTATGTGTTTCTGCTCTTTGCTGAGGTGATGCTGAATGTTTTGGGAGAACAGATTTATAATTATATATAATATAAATATAATAACATAAAATATTTATTTAATGTCTGTTTCCAAGGTTGAGTTTTTATTCTCAGATACGAAGTTATTCCTATACGACAAATCAAAAGCCAAGACAACAACTGGAAAATCGTTGCCTTTAATAATGATCTAAAAAGTGAACTAACCTAAAAAAGAAAGGACAATAATTTGTGAGTGTGAGTAATTGTGGTGAAAGTTGTTATAATTATCAATAATCACCTGTGTGAACACATCACATGTCCAACTCCGTCTGTTTTGAGTGGAGATCACACCACCAGTGATCTGTAGCTGATATGAGCGTTAACGAGTGTTTCCTGCCAGACCGTTCTCGTTAGAGGAGGGGGTGGAGGTAGTGATAATCACCATGGTTACCTATGAGCCAAGCAGTGAGGTCATCAGTCAGGGACAGTAAACCTCAGAGGAGGAAACCAGACACTGAATCTGAAGCGTGTGTTGGTTCACTCCGACCTGCTTTTTGGTCCAATGTGTTCATGGATCTGACTGAACATGTTAACAAAGACAATCAAACAAACACAAAGAGACACAAAACAACCTCAAAGGGACACAAAACAACCACAAAGAGACACAAAACAACCTCAAAGAGACACAAAACAACCTCAAAGAGACACAAAACAACCACAAAGAGACACAAAACAACCACAAAGAGGCAAAACAACCACAAAGAGACAAAACAACCACAAAGAGACACAAAACAACCTCAAAGAGACACAAAACAACCACAAAGAGGCAAAACAAACTTAAAGATACACAAAACAACCTCAAAGATACACAAAACAACCTCAAAGATACACAAAACAACCACAAAGAGACACAAAACAACCACAAAGAGACAAAACAACCTCAAAGAGGCAAAACAACCACAAAGAGACAAAACAACCACAAAGAGACACAAAACAACCTCAAAGAGACACAAAACAACCACAAAGAGACACAAAACAACCACAAAGAGGCAAAACAACCACAAAGAGACACAAAACAACCACAAAGAGACAAAACAAACTTAAAGATACACAAAACAACCTCAAAGATACACAAAACAACCACAAAGAGACACAAAACAACCACAAAGAGACAAAACAAACTTAAAGATACACAAAACAACCTCAAAGAGACAAAACAACCACAAAGAGACACAAAACAACCACAAAGAGGCAAAACAACCACAAAGAGACACAAAACAACCACAAAGAGGCAAACAACCACAAGACACAAACACCACAAAGAGACAACACCAAAGAGACACAAACCTCAAAGAGACACAAAACAACCACAAAGAGGCAAAACAACCACAAAGAGACACAAAACAACCACAAAGAGACAAAACAAACTTAAAGATACACAAAACAACCTCAAAGAGACACAAAACAACCACAAAGAGGCAAAACAACCACAAAGAGACACAAAACAACCACAAAGAGACAAAACAAACTTAAAGATACACAAAACAACCTCAAAGAGACAAAACAACCACAAAGAGACACAAAACAACCACAAAGAGGCAAAACAACCACAAAGAGACACAAAACAACCACAAAGAGGCAAAACAACCACAAAGAGACAAAACAACCACAAAGAGACACAAAACGACCTCAAAGGGACACAAAACAACCACAAAGAGACAAAACAACCACAAAGAGACACAAAACAACCTCAAAGAGACACAAAACAACCACAAAGAGGCAAAACAACCACAAAGAGACACAAAACAACCACAAAGAGGCAAAACAACCACAAAGAGACACAAAACAACCACAAAGAGACAAAACAAACTTAAAGATACACAAAGCAACCTCAAAGAGACAAAACAACCACAAAGAGACACAAAACAACCACAAAGAGGCAAAACAACCACAAAGAGACACAAAACAACCACAAAGAGGCAAAACAACCACAAAGAGACAAAACAACCACAAAGAGACACAAAACAACCTCAAAGAGACAAAACAACCACAAAGAGACACAAAACAACCACAAAGAGACAAAACAAACTTAAAGATACACAAAACAACCACAAAGAGACAAAACAACCACAAAGAGACAACACAACCACAGACTGGTGTAGGTGGCTGTTGGTGTCACATGTCTGGGGCCCATTGTTTCTTTATTATGTTGATGGTGGAAAAACACAAGAAAATATAAAGACAAGAAAGATAAAGGAGGAAAAAAATCAAGTTGAGTTAAATAAAGTGTCATTTGAACTCCTGTCGTCCGTCTTCTTCAGTGGTGTACCTGTGCTGCTCCTGGGACATCTTGAGGAGTCTGATGGTGCAGTTCTGGAAGGAGGGGGTGGATTTGAAGGAATATGTCTTCTTCTTTATTGATCTGTTTGCTGAGGGTTTGGGGGGGCGAGGCCCAGTCAGACCCTGGTACAGAGGGGACCAGGACGACTTCAGCGCCCAACTCGCCTTCAGGGTGAGAGAACGTTCTTTTAAACAAGTGTGATGTTGTTGTTTGTTGTAATTTATTTTCTGCCTGTTGTTGTGTTGTTGTTGTTGTTGTTGTTGTTGTCAGAGTGTGAAGGTGTTGACGTACCTGGAGCCTCAGAATCCAGAATATCGTCAGTTTGTTGAAACTCTGAAGGCCGACGCAAAGAAATTATTCAACTTCACCATCGAAGACTCTCTGGTACGTACACACTGTGACGCTGTCGTTAGCAACGTTAGCGCTAACAGGAGATCAGAGACTTGAGTGTTTTACATGAAGCAGAGCTCGTTTTTTTAAAGCAGAATAATCTCAATCATCTGATGGTTCCTGGTTCTTCGGTTCATTGTTTGCATGTGAGAGGGAAAAAACAAGACATTAACGAAGCGTATCCTGATGTTTGATTGACATTTAAAAATGAACAGAAGATCATATAAAGTTTTTCTGATACATGCCTTCAAATCATAACATGTTTCAATCCCACTGAACGTCAATATGAGTCTAACGTGGTTCTGTTTCAGTACAACCTGATCGCTGGAGGCTTCCACGACGGAGTGATGCTCTACGCTCACGCTCTGAATGAGACTCTGAGCGAGCACAGAGGACCGGGGGTTGTCCTGAGACCGGAACAGGACTTGGTGACCAGGAGGATGTGGAACAGAACATTCCCAGGTGAGGACAGATGTTTCTCATGAGACTGTTCTGGAAGCTTTTCAGAGACGCATGGGAACCTTGAGCTCAGCTGTCGGCCAATCAAATCACAGAGCTGGATGAGAAAAGTCAGGATTCAAAATAATACAAAAACCACAGAACATAAATATCTCACAGTGCAATAAAAAACACTGAGTCTATTTGTATAGCAACAAATCATAATGCACATGATCTCAAGAGAGAGGAGAGAGAGCAGAGGCCTGAACTCTGAAGCAGGATTTGTGGTTGTTCAGGTAACTTCATGGTTTCAGATCTGTGGAGCTCGTTCACTTGTTATCGGGTCAAATCACCATGGTAACTGAACGGATACAGTCCTTGTCTTGACGATGTCATGTCTGATCATCCAATCAGAGCGCTCCCTGTGGTTTTCCTGTCCTGGTTGGTGGTTTTGGTGTCAGAAGTCCGGTCTCCATGTTCCCAGTGTCACTTCCAGCTGGTACACATTTACATTGCAGCGCTACGCTAACACGCTATCTCCCCGCTGACATACTGACAGGTGTGTGTGTGTGTGAAAGGAAATGCCTGCCTCTCTTTCTCATGGTGACCTCACAGAGCACGGAGATCCCTGATTGGATAGTTGGTCAGGGTCCATTAGTTACCGACGAGTGGTTGATTGGTGGAGCTGAGCGATAAACTGGTTTCTCTCTCATCAACAAACTTCATGTCCCCTTGCTCATCATTTCCCACCGTCTTTTAGGAAACGTGTTTTCTATTTTTGCTACATAGAAACGTCTTGTCTCCAACAATCACTTCTGACCTGAAGAGCAGCTGAAGTTTGTCCACTCAGGTTTGCGTCGAGTCAGTCTGACGGTTTCACCACCGACTTTCAAAGCCAGAAAGAAAGAATAACAGCCTGGGATTCATCAGCGGAGCAGTTTATCTGACCTAAAGTTTATCGACTGGAAAAACGTCTCCATCCCTCAGACACGTGTTGTTTTAAACATGAAATCAGTCATTTGGTTTTTAAGAAAATAACTTTTCTGTTGTTTGAGATGGTGAAACATTTTGAAGACAAACAGATGAGACATTTTATACACAACAGACTGAGGCGGTAAAACTGTTAGAGACAGATCACTGAGCGTCCACAAACACAGACTGAGAAGCAGAACCACAAATACCAGACGGGATGAGACAAACAGGACATAAGGAAACTGGACAGGAGGGACAAGACGAGACAGGATGTCCTGATGGTCTTGGTAGTCTGGCACGTTGGTCCTGGGGTTGTTGTGTGAAGGCCCAGCTGCTCTTGTCACTTCTCTACTTTCAAATAAAAATTACATTACTGGACAGAATCAGACAACCAAAGACTAACAGCATAAAACAAGACAGAATAAGATATGATATGACAAGAGGACAGTTGGGAGTCAACAGACTGAAGGTGTCTCATGGTCTTCATTTAAATCAGGTCTGTCTCTCAGGTCCTGCTCTGTTTTAGTTAGAGTCCGATTTCTCTCTGGTTGTGCCTGAAGGGGGGGGGGGGGGTTAGAAGCTCCAGGTGTGGAAAACAAACATCCATCACAGGAAGTGACAGGCTGACTGCTGACCTCAGCTGGAGACGACCGACTAATGAGATCAGACACAGCCGAGATTTACAGCACGACACATTGACACGACACCAACGGCACTTTGATATTTTATATTCACGTTCTGCAAAGAGACGACATAAACTATACATATTCAAATCATCTTAAAACATTTCACCAGAAAATGTTCATCCTTTGTGTTTATTATTCATATATATATATATATATATATATATAATGCTAAACTATTTCCCCTTTATACAGTTGTGCTAAGTTCAGTTAGATGTTCCCATCTGTATCCTGCATTAGCTAAGTCAGCTGTTTCTTCATGTTTCCAGATGTCTCCCATTTACACAGTTGTTATGCTAAGCTAAGTTAGATGTCTGTATGACAGTGATCAACATATTGCACATTTTAAACCTACTGGTTTTTAGCCAAATGTTTCATGTGTGTGAGAATAAAACTAGTTTGTTGTTAGTTTTGCAGTAAAATAAATCTGGATCCTTCTTCAGGACGTGGCGGAGGAAACGTGTGTTTTTCAGTGTTTATTGATCAGTGAGCTCGTCGGGACCTCTGACCCTGATGGCTCTCAGCGGAGCCTCGTCGTTTACTTAAAGCTGACAGTCTGTTTTTACGAGCAGCCCACCCCCAGCCTCCAGAGGGAGCTGCATGAAACCAGATTCTTACTTTGTTCCTACTGCAGGAAACGAATGTCACCATGCTGACATCAGCAAGGTCAAAGGCCAAAGTGCAGCGATGTGTCAGCAAACCTGACATAAGAAAAACTCAACTGAATTCAAGTTAAATGAAATTAAACTGTTTCCCCTCGTCGCTGTTGTTTAAAACCTTGTATTGATCTTCTGATTGACTCAGCTTCTAATCAATGACTTTTCCAATAAGTTGATTGTTTCCCCAGTTTAACCTCTTGACCCCCCCGCCCCGCCCCCATCACATATGATACTGTCTGAGTTTATTACCTCCGAGAGGGAGGTTCTGTTTCACCACGTCCATCAGCAGGATTACATCATACTGGACAGAGTCACAGTAAATTCAGTCTAAGGATGAGCTGTGGGTCAGTTGTGATGCTAAGCTAGCTAAGCTAGCTAAGCTCGGTCAGTGTCTCTACAGCGTTTCCCATAGAATGAATTCAGTGTAATAGCGGTAGCGGGGGTGCACGTGCATGCGTGTTGCCCTCATGTGCAACAGTTTACCAGGAACACGGAGCAGCAGCACGGTCACGATGATCACCCGAGTCATCTCTTGCTGGACGTGGACAGACCAGGCTCAGTGCTGGTCTCCTGCAGCCTCTCCTTACTTTATCATTTTCATATTGTGATGAAATGTGCACAGAATGAAAGTGAATGGGAAGTGACGGTTGGTGTTTGTGTGACTGTGCTGCCGGCTCAGTGACAGAGAAATGCACTGAGTGTGTTGATGTCACTGATAAACGAGTCTCTATTCGCCTCTGCTGCTTTTCCCCAACAGGACACAGACACTGGAACACAGACAGAGCCATTAATCACTCTGCATCGGGGGGGGGGGGGGGGGGGGGGCAGGAGGAGGAGAGATGAAAAGAGAGAGAGGCAGAATTCTACATCTACACACACACACTTATCTTTTTCTTTGTTTGTGTTGGCCACGCCCCCGGCAGTTACTTGAGACTTTTAATTGGCTCGTTTTAATTTGAGGAAACACAAACAACGCAGTCACAGTAAAGTTTTCTCTCACTAATTGAATATGTTTAGTGAAGATGACGACGTGTGTGTGTCTGTAGGAGTGATCGGTGTGGTGGAGATGGACGAGTTTGGGGACAGAGAGATGGACTTTGCCGTCTGGGACATGACGGACGTCGACTCTGGAGAGTTTCAGGTAAAAGTACCTGACCACACCTTTAAGTGTGTGTGTGTGTGTGTGTGTGTGTGTGTGTGTGTGTGTGTGTGTGTGTGTGTGTGTGTGTGTGTGTGTGTGTGTGTGTGTGTGTGATGTCACCACGACCAGACAAAAAGTTAAACCACTTTCCTGTGTGTGTGTGTGTGTGTGTGTGTGTGTTTAGGTGGTGTGTGTGTACAACAGCAGTATAAAACAGCTGCTCATGCAGAGTGGGCGGAGCTTCCAGTGGCCAGGTGGATCTCCGCCTCCAGATGTTCCGGACTGTGGCTTCAAGAACGACAAACCGTCCTGCCTCGCACGTACGAGCACACGCCTCCACAAAGAGCTGCACTTACATAACCAGCCCGCTACTACATCAATCTTTGATACGCCTTCCATCTCCTCTTCAGGTACAGTTTCGATGCATCAGATGGTTGCCATAGTGATGTCTTTCATCTTTGTCATCATCGTTACGGTGACCATCTTTATCTGCAGGTGAAACACACACTCATGTTTGTTCTTCTATAATCATGAGGACCCTTTATGTCCTCAGTTAATGAAACAAGACAAACTTCAACATTTTACTGGAAATCTGATCAGTTGTTTTTGCGTAATCCTGCTCACAAACAAAAGGACAGGTAACATAACAAACTAATAAGATCAGTGAAGTCCTGACATTCAGTCTGAAGCAGACGTTGTGTGTGTCTCACTGTTCAACTCGCACACACCTGTCTTCCTGTTGTTTGAACAGGAAGTTGAAGCTGGAGAGCGAGCTGGCAGCTCAGCTGTGGAGAGTGTCCTGGGACGATGTCCAGATGAGCAACCTGGATAAAGTCCTGAAGAGAGCCTGCAGCCGACTCACCATGTCTCTGGTAACAAGATAAAACACACTATGAAACTGTTACTGATCGACAGCGCCCCCTGCAGCCACATATGATGATTAACTCTGTTGGGCTCAGTGTCCAAGTGATGAAGTTTATCAGTTTAATCAGTCAGGTCTTCTCATAGGAGATTGAAGCCACTCATCAAAGTTACCTGACGTTCAGGGACTGAAGGAGGAAACTTTCTCCTTGTTCACACTCAAACATCAAACTCACTTTAATTAAGCTGTTTCTTTAAAGTGAAAAAGTGTTGATAGAAACTGAATATTTTGTTTTGGAGGAACCGTGTGGGATTCCTGTGGGTTCTCAGTACAGATGATAATTTGCACTAACTATTGACTGGACTGTTTCTCTGAAGAAAGGATCCAACTACGGCTCCCTCATGACCTTGGAGGGAAACTTCCAGATCTACACCAAAACTGGATACTACAAGGTGTGACACTGCCTGACACCCCCTGCTGACAAACATCTGACACACTAGTATGTTGTCATGGTGGAGTGAGCAATGTGGTAATCTTGCTGATTTTGTCTTCTGCAGGGAAATCTAGCTGCCATCAAATATATCAACAAGAAGCGTATTGAGCTGACCAGGAAGGTTCTGTTTGAGCTGAAACACGTAAGAAGTCCACCTCCTGACCGACTACGTAACCATGACCACTGAGTAACCTTGTAGATAGAATGTTTATGGTCTTTGTGAGAATCAAACCTTCTTAGATTGACCATTGAGTATGTATCAGTACTTGATTGAGTGATCACTGCCTTGCTTATTGGATTTGAAGCCAGTGTCAGATCTTACCAACTGACCTAACTCCCAACTGACCAACCTGCCTACCAACCTACTACCGGCCCATCAGCTGACTAACCAACCAACCTAGGTGTTTAGCTTCCCAAGACCTGATGTACTGATCCCCCTACCTACCGACTGACCGGATCATAGGTCCATCGTTATATCTACCTACTCAGCCACTGAAGGACGTATCTACCAATGAACCTTCACACCTACTTCTTAATGAACTACCTGCTAACCCTACTGTTGGGGGCATCAGTGCTTTCTTTGTAAGATGCTAATGGTCTTGGTGGGAGTTGTAGCTTCTTACTTACGGACTTATCTACATGACGGCCTAACCAGCCGATCAACCTACTGACATTGATGCTAAGTGCTTTGAATTTGGGATTTTGATGATTTTGAACATGCAGTCTCTCCTCCTGCAGATGCGTGATGTCCAGAATGAGCACCTGACTCACTTCATCGGCGCCTGCATTGACGCACCGAACATGTGCATCATCACAGAATACTGCCCCAGAGGCAGTCTACAAGTACTGCAACCACCAACTCCATACCCCCCATGAACCCTGTATACCTGACTATCAGTCCATCTGGACCCCTCTATACCTGTTAACCCTCTGTATCCCTCTATCAACCATCTGTGCCCCTCACTACCCCTCTGTCAACCCTTCATGAATCTGTATACCCCTCCATCAACTCCTAACTCTGAATGATTTTACTCCAATACCAGCTCGCCATACCCTCTTATCAGCCATTTACACTCTTCTGTATCCCACCATTAATCCTCTCGTTACCTCATCAAGCGACAGCACTCTATATCCATCCTCACATTGACTCTAGAAGCTGTCTGTCAGCTCCATGTGTTTTTGCTGGAGTCTTCTAACATTCCTTCAGACAGATGTTCTCTCCACCTCCCAGTTATACATATCTGTCAGCACTGTAACTTAGCAACCTCCTGCTACTGTAACCTAGCAACATGTCAGCCTGCTGTAGGTTGATGTGGGCGGTGTGGGTTGGGTTGTTGCCAGATGACCCCTGGATCTCACAGGGTCAGTTCAACAAAGAGCAGCTCGGGCGCTTTGAGTTATTTTTTGCTCTGAGTGGAGGAAGACGTTTTCCAAAGCACAGCAGCAAAGTCTCATCTGTAAACCTCCACACAGCGTTTTCTCATTTTAACTCAGTGTTTGATTGTCTAGAGACAACATTTCACTAACCGCTGAAACCTTTCAGGCAACAAAACTTTACAGAGCAAAATCTGGTAGAAATCTTCCGGACATGTGATAAAGAAAAGGAACACACTCGGCAAAAAAGATTATACTACAGTACACGAGAAGAAAAATACTGCACAACTAATGTGAATACATTTAAAGAAAACTTTCCACCTCCTCCTTGTCTCAGGTAATAAAATATAAAAGGAATGACAGCTCCATCCAGAGTCTCAGTAAAACATGACATGTGACTGTGACATGTCATAAAAGACCTGCAGGTCCCCATTTAGATCATAAAACAGAAGAGCCTAGTGCTGCGTTCGTGGTTTCACTTTAAAAAGTCCTGCAGTGCAACTGCCAGCGTTCTATCAGTGTGTACAGTATATTATTGCTAGTGCCTCAACATTAACATATAGCAACATTTTATTAGTGTCGTTGGTTGAGGATTGTTGCTTCTGTCACTAGGGGGCACAATTTACTCATTATTATTACTCACACATTATTAATACTATGACTAGGTTCAGACTTGATTTCAGGGTCCAGGGTGGAACCAGGTTCATGTTTGGGTCAAGGTCCAGCGAATGCTTGAGGTGAGTGACGCTCCTCACATGTGTAGAAAGACCGATGTGTGTGTGTTTTCCTTCCAGGACCTGATGGAGAGCGACAGCATCACTTTGGACTGGATGTTCAGATACTCTCTCATCACTGACATCGTCAAGGTAACGACCTGTCACCACGGCAGAGCAGGGCAGAGCTGTTTCCATGGAAACAATGACACTGACTTCACTGTTTCATGTGGACACCAGGGGGTTCTAAAAGCTACAATAAGTCCTTCTGGGATCACTTGTCAATCAAACAGTGAAGGGTCTCTATGTTCAGTCCATCGAAAAATGATCTTTCAGAAAGATTAGGTAACAAATGACTAACACGTGCACAGATCACATTCACAGTCTGGTTAGAGTCCAAACTTCTGATGGTTTTCATCTGTAGACAGGAAGTTATTTCATCCAGCTGCTGAACGTGAGCGTACGAACTCCATCATAATCAACTTTGAGGCAAATGAAAGAAAAGGAGATTTCCCCACCAGTATTTAAATGTTCAGTCTATAGGATTTAGTGACGTCTAGTGGTAACGTTGCAGATTACAACTAACTGAATTCAGTGTGTGTTCCCTCATTATTCTGATGACCAACATTAACTCAGCTGCTGTGAAGTCAGTGTTAATGATTTTCTTTATGTGAAGGGGATGGCCTTCCTCCACAACAGCGTCATCGTCTCCCACGGCAACCTGAAGTCTTCCAACTGTGTGGTCGACAGTCGCTTCGTCCTGAAGATCACGGACTACGGTCTGCAGAGTCTCCGCACCTGCTGCTGCCCCGAGGACACACACGCTTATTACGCACGTATGACACACACACACACACACACACACACACACACGCTGTTTATGTTTGACTACCTGTCAATCAGCAGTCACCTATGCCTGTGTGACATCATCACTGTGGGTGTGGTTTAAAATGTTAAAACAACAGGTGAGTTTTACTGCAGGTATTAGCGTGTTAATGATCATCTTTCAAAATAAGAGCACACAATATCTATATTTATCATCTTGTCTGATCTGTACATTCACATCGGTCGAGGTGACGGTTCCTAAAAACGTAATAAATGAGGAAAACTTCATTCAACACATCGTACACATAACCTGTTTTTAGTTGATAGTTTTAGATTTGATTTGAAGTCAGAGGCGTTTAAGTGAAATATTCTTCTCTCAAATAGTCTCAGTCTGATTCGAACCGATACAGTCAGTAGACACGAGGGCAACATTTATACGTTGAGACATTCCAGAGCCTGTACTTTTACTGGAGTAAAGAGAATGTGATCAGTCCTGTAAACTACATGTAAAACAGATGTACCCTGCAGGTAAACTGTGGATGGCTCCAGAACTGCTGAGGTCCGACGGCCCCCTCCCCGGGGGAACTCAGAAGGGAGACGTCTACAGCTTTGGGGTCATCCTGCAGGAAGTGGCTCTGTTGAGAGGAGTCTTCTACCTCGACACTCAAACCCTCAATCCTAAAGGTCAGAGGTCGTCAGGAGACAAGTCCAACACTAACTGATGGATAGATGAATAGATCGATGGATAGATAGATAGCACCCTCCAGTGGACACTATGTTTATAACAGAGCGGAGGATGAAGAACAGAGGCTGGTTCATATTATTCAGAGTAAACTGATCAGCAGCAGCTCCGACTACTACTTACTAAATACTGTATCCTAAAATACTCCATGTATGTATATATATATATATATATGAATTATTATTATTATTATACATTACAGATGTATGACTGTCCCCCCCCCCCCCAGAGATCATCCAGGCGGTGATTCGGGGTGGTGCCCCCCCCCTGCGTCCCTCCCTCTGCTTCCACAGTCACAGCGAGGAGCTCGGAGTCCTGATGCACCGCTGCTGGAGCGAAGAGCTGAGCGAGCGGCCGGACTTCAGCACCATCAAGATCCTGCTGGGGAAACAACACAGGTGTGTGTGTCAGATACTGTGTGTGTGTGTGTGTGTGTGTGTGTGTGTGTGTGTGTGTCTGTGTGTGTGTGTCAGATACAAGAGAACCAGTTTGAAACATCCTCCCTGCTCTGCTTCATTCAGCTGAGAGATGAAACTCTCCTCTTCAGAGAGGAGAAGAAAAACCACTCCCCTCCCCCTCAGGTGTCCCTAATAAAGTGACTGTTTTATATGTGAAAACAACAAACTCTGTAGCCTCTTTATGTGTTAGACCAGAAAACACACACACACACACACACACACACAAACTGCTCCTGTCTTGATCTAACTGAGGCCATCTGTTGCCGGCGGCAACAGATGTGTGTGTGTCTGTGTGTGTGTGTGTGTGTGTGTGTCTGTGTGTGTCTGTGTGTGTGTGTGTCTGTGTGTGTGTCTGTGTTTGTTGTATATTCAAACACACCTGTCTTGTCTGTAGAGGTTATGGTTCCAACATCCTGGACAACCTTCTGTCTCGGATGGAGCAGTACGCCAACAACCTGGAGGAGCTGGTGGAGGAGAGAACGCAGGCGTACCACGAGGAGAAACGCAAGGCTGAAGCACTGCTCTACCAGATACTACCACAGTAACTATACTGCAGTAATACTGCATCAAATACTACCACAGTACATATACTGCAGTAATGCTGCATCAGATATCACTACAATAACTATACTACAGTATCAGATACTACATGATTGTTCTGATGATGTCAGTTTTGTCTGTTTATGACAGTTCAGTCGCTGAGCAGCTGAAACGAGGTGAGACGGTTCAGGCTGAAGCTTTCGACTCTGTGACCATTTACTTCAGCGACATTGTCGGCTTCACCGCGCTGTCTGCTGAGAGCACGCCGCTGCAGGTCAGTAGAACCCATAGAGCTCAGCAGAACTCAGCAGAACTCAGCAGAACTCAGAAGACTCCATCTAGTAACGAAACGTTCGAACTCTGTGAATCTGCAGCAGGAGGTTTAAATGTTGTTTTTCTACCTGCAGGTGGTCACTTTTTTGAATGACCTCTACACCTGCTTTGACGCCATCATCGACAACTTCGATGTTTACAAGGTAGAACCACTTTCACCGCTTCAGTCTGTGCTAAGCTATGTTAGCATGTTAGCCTTTGTCACGTAAGGAACCTCCGCTCTCAGGTTCTTCCTGGTTAAAATCTGAGCTACATGTTGGCTGCTGGTGTTCGATCTACGTCATTGGGACATTAAAATCTGAGTGAGAAGCAAATCCAAAACATTTGTGAACACTGCCCCCAGGTGGAGACTATTGGCGATGCCTACATGGTGGTGTCTGGTCTGCCGGTGAGGAACGGTAAATTCCACGCTCGGGAGGTGGCCCGGATGTCTCTCGCCCTTCTGGACGCTGTGAAGAGCTTCAGGACCCGACATCGAGCGAATCAGCAGCTGCTGCTCCGCATCGGCATACACAGCGGTGTGTGTGTGTGTGTGCGAGTGCGAGTGAGTGTGTGTGTGTCATGGGATTTATTAAATACACTACATGATTTTTGTTGTTGTGTGAATTCAGGTCCAGTTTGTGCCGGTGTGGTCGGGCTGAAGATGCCCAGGTACTGTCTGTTTGGAGACACGGTCAACACAACGTCACGCATGGAGTCCAACGGAGAGGGTAAAACACACACACACACACACACACACACACACACACACACACACACACACACACAACCCTAGCCATCCAAACTAAATACCTAACCATAATGCTAAGTCTTAACCCTCAAACAGTAGGTTGTAGGCTGAGAATGTTCCTCACAAAGACATATGCACAAGTACAACCAGGTTCACTGACATGATGTCTGTTGTCTGCAGCTCTGAAGATTCATGTGTCAGAAGCGACTCGTCAGGTTCTGCAGGAATTCAGCTGCTTCACATTAGAGCTCAGAGGAGAAATCCAGGTGAAGGGGAAAGGTCCAATGAGGACGTACTGGCTGCTGGGAGAGGAAGACAACTGACACAGGAAGACAACTGACAGAGGAAGACAACTGACAGAGGATGGCAACCGGCAGAGGACAACATCTGACAGAGGACGAAAACTGACAGAGGCTGACAACTGACAGAGGACGACAACTGACAGAGGACGGCAACTGACAGAGGACGGCAACTGACAGAGGACGATACTGACAGACGGAGGAGATGTGGATAGAAACAACTAGCTGGTGTTGGCCCCTCCCTCCTCCTCTCCGATTGGACAGTTACCTCTGATGTCATTGAAACAAACAGACAGAAGAATGTTCCGTGTTAATAAATCAAATGTTGTGTAAATACAAAATGAACTGTATTATGTTTGTGTCATTTTTGTTGAAACTGTAAACTCCGGGATAAAAGTTCCAAATCAGCTCTTTTTTATGTTCTGCTGATTATTGTTTAAAAAAATTCCAGAAAACATGGAGGATATAAAAAGTCATAATTTACGATAAAGTGGTTCATGATAATCTTCAGAGATCCAATCATCTGTGTTTGTTCTGTCGTTTCAAACTATGAAGTTTCATCAGAGACACTTGGATTGAAACATGCAGGTTGTGTTCTACTCTCATTTCAAATCACTGGACAGGAAACTTTAGTGTTTTTAACCATAAAGTCACGACCGCGTCACATTTGACAGAAGATATTTCACTGGTTGTCTTTGATTTTAATGTTGTAGTATTTTAAGCTGCAGATGATCAATAAAGTTTATTTAAATCATAATCACATGTAATATTTGTGTATTTATTTTGGTGATTATTCTGTGTTATTGATGTTTACGTGTTACTGATAAAGGCACAGCAGCCCTGGGATTGGCTCCAGATCTCTGATCCTGTGATTGGTCCACCGTCCCATCAGTCAGAGCTGGCGGTGATGTGATTGGCGGACCGCGTGTGGTCCCGGTGCGGATGTCCGTTATGTGTCTGCGGTGGTCGGAGCCTCAGAGCGGGACTGAGAGTCACCGCTGCCCCGACACAAGTTTACAACACACGGTCACCGAGCCGAGCGTGACGCCCTGACCACCGCAGCTCACTCCCCGGTACACCGACACGCACACAACCCGCTCCACCGGGACTCAGCCCTTCTCAGCTCCGCGGGGCCCGGCGAGGCGCGGCGGGAGCAGATGGAGCCTGCACCGGCGAAGGCGAAGCCGCAGGGCCGGCTACTGGTGTCCACCCTGCTGGACACCAAGGATGAGCTGGAAGAGGTAGGCTAACCCGGGCCAACGGCTCCTAGAGCAGATATAACCCGGGATAACTCCGGTGGACACGAGCAGTTTGAGTTTAGTTTAAAACAAAGACATGGAACCTCTGGATCACCCAGGCTAGGCTAGTTAGCACGGCTAGCAGGGGGCTAGCAGCGTTAGCATGGCACAGCCGCCCGGAAACGTGTGTGAACACGCTGTAGCCGGTGTGAACCCGCGGTGTGAGGCCGCTGAGGTGCGTCCGGTGTGAGCGAGCCCCGGGGGACGCGGTTTAACGGCACTCCTTACCGATTGTTAGCATAGCATGCTAACCCTACGTAAACATATGGATAGAAAGTGACAGGTGCGCATGCGCCATGGGGCTGTTTGGTTTCTGTCAAAAGGACTGAGATGCACGCACACGCACGCACGCACACCTGAGTGACGTGTTCATGTGGCTTGTACTGTCAGATCAGCTTCTTAACTCTGTTTGTGTGTGTGTCTGTTGGTGTGTGTGTCTATGTTTTTGTCGGTGTGTGTGTGTGTGTGTGTGTGTCTGTCGCTGTATGTGTCTATGTTTGTGTGTATGTGTCTGTTTGTGTCTGTCTGTGTTTCTGTCGCTGTGTGTGTGTGTGTGTGTGTGTCTATGTTTGTGTTATTGTGTGTGTGTGTGTGCACAGAAATCCGAGCGGTGTGCTGGGATCGTCCAGTCATTGACCAATGGGCTGTCTGAGAGAGAAGCCAACGACGCGCTCACTGCTAATGTAAGAAAAAACCAACTGTCCAATCACCATGGCAACCACCAGCATCACAGTGCCAAAGTGCCTGAACTTCCTGTTTACCTGTTCCTCAGGTGTGTAAAGGTCAGCAGCAGCACGAGGAGGTGTGTCTGGGTCTGTTTACTCTGGTCCTCACGGAACCGACCCAGGCTCAGAGGGTGAGACGCCACCGCATCATTATTAATGTGTGACATCACCATGACATCATTCTGACATCACTGTGTGTGTGTGTGTGTGTGGGCAGTGTTACAGAGACCTGACGCTGGTCAACAGAGATGGGATGAACGTGATCCTTGTGAAGATCAACCAGATCCTGATGGAGAAGTTCCTCAAACTACAGGACGTCCCGAGAACTCAGGTGAACAACCTGCACAACTCATCACTGTTGCTATGGTTACGCCTGGTGGCGTTTTCCAGCCTCTAAATCAGATACTTGTGTAAACTGGTCTTGTTTTACTTTGAAAACTCTGCGGTTGTGTTTCAGTCTAAACAGAAACTGAGACTTTTGTAAACGGAAGAAGGTTATTTTATTTATTAAATGATAATATATTAGTCTGGATGTGGCCACTGTGACCTCTGACCTCAATGAATCGTCTGTAAACGGAGAAACTGATGAAGTTGTGTGTACAGCTGGTGTGGCTGGTCCGAGAGCTGGTGAAGAGCAGCGTGATTGGAGCAGACGGCGTCGTCATGACGCTGCTGAAACAGATCGCAGGTCAGAAACTGTCACACAGTTCACTCCTCTTATGTGAAACATCAGCTGAGTTTTTATTGTTTGATTTTCAGGTGGAGATATCTCCACTAAGAACCTGTGGTTGGCCGAGAACGTCCTGGAGATCCTGCTGGAGCAGAAGTACGTTTCACTCAGTTTGTTTATCACCCATCTGTCTTATCTGACCACCAGGAAGTATAAACCCTGATTTATTTCAATGTAAAAGCTGCTGTGAAGCGACTGGAGGACTTTTACAGTGAAGCAGCTGAATCTGTTTTCTCTGTGTAGGGAGTGGGTACTGAAGAGTGGGATGCTGATAGCCATGTCAGTCTACACCTACCTCCGCCTGATCGTCGACCATGGGGCCTCCAACCTGCTGACACTCCGCCAGAAAGAGGTGGACTTCTGCATCAGCATGCTGAGGGAGAAGGTAAGGAAGGACAGAAGTAAAACGTGAGTGAGGAAAAAGAAAAGAAGTACTGTAGGGATGGAAGTAACGAAGGAAAGAAAATGTGAAGAAGGTGGGATGAAAGTAAGGAAGCAAGAAGTAGAAGGAAGTAAGAACGACATAAGGAAGAAGTAAGTAACAAAGTAAGGTTACCCTGACAACCCTGTCTGTGTTTGTAGTTCATGGAGTGTCTGATCATCGGCAGAGATCTGGTTCGTTTGCTGCAGAATGTTGCTCGGATCCCAGAGATAGATCTGCTTTGGAGAGACCTGCTGCACAACCCACAAGTCCTCAGTGCTCAGTTCACCGGTAAACTACACTACCCACAATCCTAAGTCCTCAGTAAACTAGCTTTCACAAACCTCAGATCCTGGAGCTGCTGTGTGTGTGTGTGTGTGTGTGTGTTTCAGGAGTCCTCCAGCTGCTGACCGCTCGGACCTCTAGAAAGTTTCTGGCGTGTCGACTCACACCGGACATGGAGACCAAGCTGCTGTTCATGACCTCCAGGGTAAAGAGACACACACACATAAGCCATTTTCAGACATGGACTCCAGGTAAAATCCAGATAATTGTCTCCAGAGTTTTTCTTTCCCCCTGAACCACACAGCAGGATTAATCAGCCGTTTTAATCACGTGACGAGCTGTTTGATTGGACACTGAATGCTGGATGTCTTCACCCGTGTGTTCAGGTGCGTTTCGGGCAGCAGAAGCGGTATCAGGACTGGTTCCAGAGACAGTACCTGTCCACAGCCGAGAGCCAATCACTGCGCTGCGATCTGATTCGCTACATCTGTGGAGTGGTCCATCCGTCCAATGAGGTGCTGAGCTCTGACATCCTACCTCGCTGGGCTATCATCGGCTGGCTGCTCACCACCTGCACGGTAAGGGGGCGGGGCCTCCGTCTGTCCATCTGAAGGTTGTTATCAATAAATATCAACAAGTGTTGATTAAAAAATGTTTTTGTCTTCAGTCAAACGTAGCTGCCTCCAACGCCAAGCTGGCGCTCTTCTATGATTGGCTCTTCTTCAATCCAGAGAAAGACAGCATCATGAACATAGGTGACACACACACACATCAATGAAAGGGAAACTGGTACTAAGCTTGTTATTGGTCAGTTGCAGTTGTTTCTGTTCATTTTCTTTTTTTTACCTCAGTTTCTTCTCTTGTTTTTCTATCCTTTTATTCTTATAGATTCTATGTCTCATTTTATTGTGTCTTATCTTTGTATTTCATCTGATTGCTTTGATTTGTGAAGTACTTTGGAGCCATGTTTTGATAAGTGTTATACAAGTATTATTATAAGAGGCTGAATAAAATGGATTGGATTCAATTATAAATCTAAATGTTTGTTCAGTTAGCATGCAGACTGTTGTATTGATGTTGTTGTTGTGTTGCTCTGGGTCAGAACCAGCCATCCTGGTGATGCATCACTCCATGAAGCCTCATCCTGCCATCACCGCCACACTGCTGGACTTCATGTGCAGGGTAACACACACACACACACACACACTGACACACACATGCTGTTTTCAGACATGAACTGAATTTCTGTCATGTTCCTGACGTGTTCCTCACATGTTCCTCACATGTTCCTCACATGTTCCTCACATGTTCTGAAGGTTCTGTCTGTGAGAACAAATGTCAGTGTCTCTGGACATGTTCTGGATCTTCTCCTGCAGCCTCCTGGTAAAATGTGTGTAACATGTCCTCGTGAGTCCATGTGAGGAAACAGCAGGACAATGTGTGGAAGCTTCCCAGAGAGCGAGTGGACGTGTTGATGAGGTTTCTAACACGTGACGACCATCCCTCTATCCTTTCTTTCTCTCCCTGTTTCCTTCCTCAGATCATCCCTCACTTCTTTCCTCCGTTGGAGTCTCAGGTCCGTCAGGGTGTCTTCAACTCGCTCACCTTCATCATGGAGAAGAGAGTGCTGGCGTAAGAAACAAAGAACTGTGTTTCACTTTCTTTTAATGGTGCAGAACATATAGATTATTGATATTGATCTTTTGTCTCTCAGTCACCTCGCTCCACTGTTTGATAATCCAAAATTGGACCGAGAACTTCGATCGATGCTAAGAGAGAGATTCCCTGAGTTCTGCAGCTCGCCCTCACCCCCAACTGAAGGTAACACACACACACACACACACACACACACACACACACACACACACACACACACACACACACACACACACACACACACACACAGTGTTGCTGTATTAACAAAACTTTTGTGTCCTGCAGTAAAAATGGAAGAGGCAGTTTCTTTAGAGATGGACAACCACGTGTTGGACAAGGAAGAGGGTTGCTATGACAACACTGAGGCTGCCTTCAGTGACGACGAGGAGGAAGTCAACAACAAAGGTGACGAGATGGGGATAAACCAGATTAAAATGGTTATTCCAGTTGAGACCAGAATGAGGAATTATTATATATTCCTAATGTAAGAAGAACATGTTTACATTGGAGTTTAAACCAGTTCAAAGAGGACGGAGCCAGTGAGAATGAGTTTAAACCAGTTTAAAGACGCACTGCAGGTTGTTCCATGTGTGACTGGTTTACCTGCCACAGGTGAACACCTCAGTTACCTGTTCATTCATAATCCTGCCTGTCGCCCAATCACTGTGCAGGAAAGAAACGGGAGTTCAGGTTCCATCCAATCAAAGAGGCCGTGATGGAGGAGCCTGCTGACATCACACCCTGGCTGGACCAATTAGATGACACCATGAAGGAGAAAGTGCTGCAGCTGCAGAAATCCAGGTGAGAGGCCACAGTCTTCCTTCAGGTCCTCAGCTCGACCTGTGGGTCGCGGTGATGCAACTTGGCATCAGATGAGAATCTAAGAAGAAGAGATCACATCTGAGGTCACTGTGGATTTATGAATAATGAATCAGTTAATATTATATTAATATGATGATAATGTTTTCTCCTGGTCATTACATTAATAATAAAACTGACTCTGTCCTCAGTGACACGGAGACTCAGTGTGAGGTGATGCAGGAAATCGTGGACCTGATCCTGGAGGTGAGTTCTCTTTGTTTCAATAAAGATGATTTACTCAGTTATTTAGACTCCAACAGGAACCATGTTAACATCACCTCATCCTGTCAGTGACGTGTCTGAAAGAAATCGGTTCCACTAAGTAATTAGTAACTAGGTAACTTGAGTAAAGTTACAGAACTGATTCGATTTGGAAACTTCTCAAATCCATAAAGTTTGAGTTTGAATGTGATCCAGAACGTGAGAGTGGACAGAACACAACGTCTCTGTTCATTCACTGTTTCACTTTCACCTCAGCTGTTCTCCCACATGAACTCCGTAAAATGTTGTCCTGACATGTTGTGTAGTTAGTGTTGTGTTGGAGTTAGTGTTTGTCCTGTGAAGCAGCAGCAGGTTGTTGGTCCGACTCGTTCACACCAACAGGAACATGTGGGGAACATCCAGGCGAGGGGCGGAGCCTGTAGAGAAGCAGGAGGACATGACGTATAAACTCTGCTGTGGAAAGATCAGTGTTGTTTACAGCTCATCCACACCGGATATGGACGACGCGTCTCCCCTTCTTCCTGTCAAATCCAAAATATCTTGTGTACTTTGTTCTCTGATGTTCTCTGATGTTCTCTGATGTTCCAGGAGGACTTTGACACAGAACAGATGTCGGCTCTGGCCTCTTGTCTGGCAGAACTGTTTAAAGATCATTTCAGAGGAGATGTTCTTCCAGAGGAGATCACTGAGGAGTAAGACTCTTACTGTCTTTTACTGTGTTACTGTGCTGCCCCCTGTTGGTCACACGATCATAGTTTCTATCTCTGCTCACCTGTCTCTCTCTCTCTCTGATGTTCACCTGTCTCAGGTCCCTGGAGGAGTCGGTGTGTAAACCCGTCTGTCTGATCTTCAGGAACCTGGTCACGATGCAGGAAGACAACAGCGGCTTCTCCGTTCTGCTCGACATGTTGGCTGAACTTTACCAGAAACAACCCAAGATCGGATACCACCTGCTCTACTACCTGAAAGCCAGGTGAGAAGCCCCAGGCTCCACTGATGATGTCACTGATGGTCAGTGATCTGTCCTGCTCTCAGTAGCACAACTAAACTGTGTGTGTGTGTGTGTGTGTGTGTGTGTGTGTGTGTGTGTGTGTGTGTGTGTGTGTGTGTGTGTGTGTGTGTGTGTGTGTGTGTGTGTGTGTGTGTGTGTGTGTGTGTGTGTGTGTGTGTGTGTGTGTGTTCTCAGTAAAGCGGCAAATGGGAAGATGATGCTGTACGAGTCGTTCGCTCAGGCGACGGCTCTCGGTGACCTGCACACATGTCTGATGATGGACATGAAGGCGTGTCAGGAGGACGACATCCGACTGCTCTGCTACCTCACTCCCTCCATATACTCTGAGGTACACACACACACACACCCTCCCTCCATATACTCTGAGGTACACACACACACACACCCTCCCTCCATATACTCTGAGGTACACACACACACACACACACACTCCATATACTCTGATGTACACACACACACACACACCCTCCCTCCATATACTCTGAGGTACACACACACTCCATATACTCTGATGTACACACACACACACACCCTCCCTCCATATACTCTGAGGTACACACACACACACACACACACACACCCTCCCTCCATATACTCTGAGGTACACACACACACACACTCCATATACTCTGATGTACACACACACACACACCCTCCCTCCATATACTCTGATGTACACACACACACACACACACACTCCCTCCATATACTCTGATGTACACACACACACACACACACACACACACTCCCTCCATATACTCTGATGTACACACACACACACACACACACACTCCCTCCATATACTCTGAGGTTCACACACTCACTTGTCTTGGTGTCTGTACAGTTTCCAGATGAGACGTTGAGAAGCGGCGAGCTGCTCAACATGATCGTCGCCGTCATCGACTCCACGCAGGTAACTGACACGTGTTATTAACGTGATCTGAACCTTCTCTGGTTGGTGGAAACATACAACAAACACAAGGTGGTGATTCTAGTTGTTTAAAGTCAATTTGAAATATTCATATTCACAATGTTCCTCATTCAAGAACAAGAAGATGGCAAATTAGCTTAATTAACGGCCCAATAATACCAAATAAGGCTAAACTTGCTGCTGTCAGAAGTGTTCATTCCTGAAAATGACACCAAAGAGTAAAGAACATTGAGAGTTTGGAGATTAAAGTGCTGATTTCAGAGATACAGAAAAGAAAGTCTGGACTTTTCATCAGCATCAGCAGTGGAATTAAGAGACTGAAGCAGCTGTTAACGCTGTGTCACTGAAATACAGAAGAAAGAGTTCCATATGAAAATGTTGTAAAAAATGTCACAATGACTGTAACAGGATCGGATAATAGTTTACAGGTGAAGTACAGCATTAAGATCCATTAGTGAAAAACCTCATCTGAATAACGGCAGACGAACTTCTTCTGACTCGTATGTCAAGTCTGGACTCGCATACAAATCTGTTCGTACCGACGGTTCATTATTCTCATAATTAACGTTGTGTGTGTGTGTGTGTGTGTGTGTGTGTGTGTAGTTACAGGAGCTGATGTGTCATGTGATGATGGGAAACCTGGTGATGTTCAGGAAAGACTCTGTGCTCAACATCCTCAGTGAGAAACAGTCGCACAACAGTTTATTGTGTTTGTGTTGAGCTGCAACTGATTGTGTGTTTTCTTCTTGTGAACAGTTCAGTCTCTGGACTGGGAGACGTTTGAACAGTACAGCACCTGGCAGCTGTTTCTGGCTCACAGTATCCCTCTGGAAACCATCATCCCCATCCTGCAACACGTCAAGTACAAAGGTGACAGCCGACACCATGATTGCTTCTGGATTGCAATGACCAACCATAGTGGACAAAGATTATTACAGAGAAATAAACATGAAACATAAAAACGATCATGTGTGAAGCTTTTCTTATTGAATTTAATAAGCTTGTGTGATTCTTTGTGTTTGCAGAACATCCAGAGGCTTTATCGTGTCTGCTGCTGCAGCTTCGCAGGGAAAAGTACGAAAATCACAACAACTTTTATTCCTTCTTCATATTACAGGTGTGGTTGTCCCTGTTAATATGTGTGTGTGTGTTGTGTGTCAGGCCCAGTGAGGAGATGGTGAAGATGGTCCTGAGTCGTCCCTGTCATCCCGAGGACCAGTTCACCACCAGCATTCTGAGACACTGGGCGTCCAAATACGACGACACGCTGGGAGAACACATCAAGGCCCAGCTGATCAAGAACAACAACCAGCCCCGCAAGAGACAGAGGTGAGGACAGACTTCAGACATGAACTGTGGAGTTTGTTGCCGGAGATTCTCCGGGTCAGACTCGTCAGAAGCTTTGGAATTTTTCGTCTTCTCTTTACTGCTCCTCTTCTTCATCCTGAGATATTTGTGTTCTTCCAGTTTCACGTCCGTCACGTGTTAGAAACCTCATCAACATGTCCACTCGCTCTCTGTGAATTGGGAAACAGCTGTAGCGACCCCAGTCAGGCTGCACACTGATTTTTCCAGATACCAGTGCTCAATCGTTTCTTTTAGAACGGTTCCTCCCTTTACACAGACTTGATTTCAAACATTTGCTGCACGTCTTATCGTCGCGAATCCTTTCGCATGAAATACAACCGCAGTTTGGACCATTCAACTTTAGACATGTCGTTTTGTTGACTTCAGTTTGAGGTGGCTAATAGCTAACTGTAGGCTAATGTTACGTGCTGCCAGAGCCATGTGGACAGCGTGTTTTCATCAGAGTCAAATGTCACGTTAAAGACACGTGTGGTGAATTTATGTTGCCTGTAAACAGGGAAACTATTTGAGAACAGAGCTCAGATCTCTGCGTTGTGTTTTGGTCCTGTAGGTGCCAGCCGTGTGAGAGCAGCTGTCTGATTGGCTAATTTCAGTAGTTAATGGCAGTGGTGGGTCAGGCGCGTCATGTTGTCCACGCAGGGACACGTGTGTAGTAACATGTGTCTGTGTGTGTCAGTCTCCGTAGTTCCAGCAGTAAACTGGCTCAGCTGACTCTGGAACAGATCCTGGAGCACATGGACAACCTGAGACTGAGTCTGAGCAACACCAAGAACAACTGTGAGTCCACTCTCCCCTCATCACTCAGAACTGATCCTGGATCTGTTGATCACTGATAACTGATCCATGTGTCTCTCTGTCAGTCTTCACTCAGACTCCCATCCTCCAGGCTCTGCAGCACGTTCAGGCCAGCTGTGACGAAGCACACAAGATGAGGTACACACACGTATACACACACACACACACGCAGTAACAAACTGTATCTCACACACACACGTGCTGATGACATCATAACGTACCTCACTTCCTGTTGCTGCAGGTTCAGCGACCTGTTCGCTCTGGCGGAGGAGTACGAGGACTCTCAGTCAAAGCCTCCAAAGTCTCGTCGTAAAGCTCCGGCCTCCTCGCCTCGCTCCAGGAAAGGAGCAGCTCCGCCCACCAACGAGGAGGAGAGCGCCTCCAGCAGCGCCTCGGTACGTACCGACCACGTCTCAGGCTCAATACCAGCGTTAAATGTAGCTCCACCCGACGTTACCCATGTCCTGGTGTTGGTGGAATGTACATGACGCGCAGCGCCGTCCAGTCACAATCATCCACTGTAGATAAACATGCTGGCTGCTAGTCCGACACGCCCCCTGTCAAAGCAAGAGCGAGGCCGACACTTCCTACACAGACTGGAAGCTGTTGACCAATCAGAGTGGACCAGCTGACCAATCAGAGCAGAGGGGAGCTGAAAGAGACGGGAGCTACAACCAAGTGTTTGAGACAGAGGCTGAAAAAAGGAGCTGAAAACATCTAACAGTCATAACACTAATTAAATGATCAACTTAAGATGAGCATGTTTCCTTTAATATTAATGTACATGACGTTAATTTCCGTCTGTGTTGCAGGAGGAGGAAGACTCGAAGCCCAAAGCTCCAAAGAGGAAGAGGAAAGGCTCGTCAGCCGTCGGCTCTGACAGTGACTGATGGACTCTGACCAATCACATGCCAGCTGCCACGGAGACAGCCAGCCAACCAGACGCTCTGACCACTGGAAGAAGCCCCGCCCCCCCTTCCTGATGACATGCACTGACGCCCGCGGAAGGGGCGGGACTCGGAGACGATGCAGACTTTAAATCCCATGTGGTGAACTGATTTTCACATGATGAGACTGATGCTCTTTCCACAGAGACGAGGACTGACCTGGTCAAAGGTCACTGTGTGGCTTAACTCCCATGATGCACTGGGAGGAGGAAGCCTCGAACTCTGGGAACAAAATGACTGATTTTAATACAGGGAACATGATGATGATGAAGATGAGTGTGGTTGTTTTTGGGTACTCCTGCTTTTTTTCTGGAGGGGATTTTGAACTCTTATTGTGGAGGATCCTGACTTCCTGCTGTTTTTAGCAGCTCCTCCATGTTTGTCTCGCTGCAGTAAAAGCTCTTCGTCTGCTCTGAACATGATGTGGAATTCTTCATATAAAACTGAAGTTTGTTTCAGGTGGTCATCTCTGTCTGGGGGGGCGGGGATCAGTCAGTAAAGCAACATTTCACCTTTTTTTTTTTTTTTTACCAATGTTGTTAAAAACCTGAAAAATCCAAATGGAGTTTGGTTTGTGTTTTTTTTGTTCAGTTTTTGTCCAAAATTTACTTTTGACTTTTGGTGAAATACAGATTTAAAGACAGTCAGATGAACCCTTTTGATTCAGATAATGTGACTTTATCACTGCCAACATCCCATAATATCCTTTGACCCATCAGTCTTTCTTGTGCTCAGACACTTTGAACCTTTTTCAGCAGTTAAATTATTAAATCATTAAGAAGCCGTTCCGGAGATAAAACCTGTTCCTTCACATTCTGATGAGAAACTTTAAATCACTTTGTTATTTCTGTTTTCACAGCAACGCGTCAGCACTCAGTGTATTTTCTTTATTAATGACATCACCTCCACGTCTTGTCATCACTTGATGGTCATTTGCCAGAGAACCCCATTGGTCAGGAGGTTGAATGTGGGCGTGTAGAGGGCGGGGCATGAGGCAGATTCCTGTACGCACGTGTCCAGGTGACCTGTGATTTGCGAAGTGAATCCTCAGCGTGCGTGTGCACGGTTTAATGAATCCTTTGTGTGCACGTGGACTTTTAGTATGAATCCTCCAGTGTTTTATAAATGAGGACCAGGTCTGATCAGTGGGATTGGATCCAGCTGCTGACAAAGACCCTCAGTTCACTTCAGACCAGGTGAGTGGACCTCACTGTTCTGCTCTGATCCTCTGGAAGTAAGTTCTGGTCCAGGTCAGGATCTAGTCTGACTGAACCGGGTCAGACCTCCTGCTGGTCTTCTGAACCCTCTTGTCTCTGCAGCCTCAGGATCATGTCGGTCATTAAATCCGGATCATCTCTGCGGACCCTGGTCCTGACTCCGGAACGACTCCCCGCCTTCCTCATCCCGTCCCGCAGTCCGCGCCTCATTTTGTCCCTTCACCGGAGCTCGCCGGACTGGGTCAGACTCCTGTCCGACCACGATGAGGACAGTGCGGGAGCCAGTCCCCCGGAGGTCCCGCTCAGCCCCGCGGCCTCCCCCCGGTTCCTGCTCCGCCTGCCGCCAAGGCTCAGAATTCCGCGTCGCTCCGCCGCTGCAGCGGCAGAGTCAGCGGACATGCCGCTGCCGCACGTGGAGGACGTGACCACGCCCTACGGCTTCCGGGCCGTGCTGGCCGAGAGCCCGCGCACGCACCGGAGAGAGTCCCTGTTCCACCGGAACAAGCCGGTCACCGTGACGGTCACCGACCCCGAGCAGCTCCCGGTAGAAGGTCCCGGTCCCGGTCCCAGTCCCGGCAGGTCCCGGGCGTGTGTCCGGACCGTTAAATCACTCGGTCTGCAGGTGATGAAGCAGCTGAAGATTCTCAGTCCCGCCGCCAGGAGGAGCCAGAGATCACAGGATCAATGAAGCTGAATGTTTGATCTCCATGGTTACCGCAGACTCTGCCCCCTGGTGACCAGTTTGTATAATTTTCTCTTTTACTGGAAAAATGTTGAATAAAGTTTAATGTTAGAACTAACTTGAGATTCTCTGGTTCTTTACTTTAGATTAGTTCTGAACTTTTAACTTGAACAACACAGCTTTTACCATTTATTTCATTTAGCTCTGAAGCTAAAGGAGCGTTAGCCACAACAGCGCCACCTACCTGAAGTGAGAACCAAGGAACACAATGAATTCTTATGCTAAGTGTCAGCACCAGGGTCAGAACGTGACATCAGCAGAAAGAGAAACGTTGTGCTCAGTTCTCACAGAATCTAAACCAGTAGAGGGACGTGTCCAGCTGCAGGGACGAGGACGGACCCTTCAGACGCTCCAGATGTGTTCCGGTGTCACTGACCTCATGTCTCTGTTCTGGACATGGACAGTTTGTCTTCAGCTCGCCCTGCTTCCTGTGAACAGCCAGGCGGCTGCTCGCACGAGGAGCATCACTAGTGTTTCTCTTGTCGACATGAAGCTAGCTGTCAGTACAGCACATTTCAGACTCCTTATATTTTGTATTATATATTTTTATTTTTTATAGCCTACATTTCTGTCTGCCTGTGTGTGCATCTGTACACAGTCCAATTTGACAGGCTGTTGGGGAGCATGTGAAATAAATAATGTAAAGTATTTCCTCACGTTTTACATATCCATATGTCAAACCTTGTTCATATTGCATTAAAATGCTGAAATGGATTCTGATGTGCATTTTCTACACAACGTGTGTGTGTGTGTGTCCCATTGTCTGTGTAGTCTTGGGTAATTTGTTATATTTGTATTCACAATGAACATTTACTCTTCATGCCAGGTTAATTATTGTACTATACTACATCACCCTAAACTACAACATACTACAGTATACTATAATATACTGTACTACAACAGTATAATATACTACAGTATACCTTTGTTCAGGTAGTTGCTCTGCTGAGGAAAAGGCTTCCGGTTCTCAAACAGATTTAATGTGACTTATTTGATTCCTCTGGTGTTTTTCTTCTTCTGGTGTTTTGAATGTGTCTGTTTGTGTCTTTAATAAAGAAACAACACATTTTATTTTATTTAGTCGCGCCGTCACTTCGCTACTCCTGCCGACGTCACGTCTGCGTCATCACGCACACCCGGAAACGTGTTCTTCAGCTCAAGCGTCTGATCGTTGTGGCGGGTAAGTGACTTTCTCTTGTTCCGGAGCTGAGGTTCGAAAGGGACCGGAAGGATCCGGTTAGAGACGAACCGGGACCGGTAACGGGACTAACGGAGGTTTGTAGCAGGCTGGACGTTGTTAGCATGTTAGCATGTTAGCTGCAGAGGAAAACACGTAGAGAACAGAGATGGACCCGGTTTACACCTCTCTGTCTGTGTCTCTGTCTGTCTGTGTCTCTGTCTGTCTGTCTGTGTCTCTGTCTGTCTCTCTGTCTGTCTGTGTCTCTGTCTGTCTGTGTCTCTCTGTGTCTCTCTCTCTCTCTGTCTGTCTCTGTCTCTCTGTCTGTGTCTCTGTCTGTCTCTCTCTGTCTCTGTCTCTCTCGCTGTGTCTCTCTCTCTCTCTGTCTCTGTCTCTCTCGCTGTGTCTCTCTCTCTCTCTCTCTCTCTCTCTCTCTCTCTCTCTCGCTGTGTCTCTCTCTCTCTGTCTGTCTCTGTCTCTCTCTCTGATCTCTGAACCTATCTCTGTCTGTCTGTCTCTGTCGCTCTGTCTGTGTCTCTCTCTCTGAACCTCTCTGTGTCTCTGTCTGTCTGTCTGTCTCTGTCTCTCTCTCTCTCTGATCTCTGAACCTCTCTCTGTCTCTCTGTCTGTCTCTGTCTGTCTCTGTCTCTCTCTCTCTCTCTGTCTCTCTCTCTCTCTCTCTCTCGCTGTGTCTCTCTCTCTCTCTCTGTCTGTCTCCCTCTCTCTCTCTGTCTCTCTCTGTCTCTCTCTCTCTCTCTGTCTCTCTCTCTCTCTCTCTCTCGCTGTGTCTCTCTCTCTCTCTCTGATCTCTGAACCTCTCTCTGTCGCTCTGTCTGTGTCTCTCTCTCTGAACCTCTCTCTGTCTCTCTCTCTGATCTCTGAACCTCTCTCTGTCTGTCTGTCTCTCTCTCTCTCTCTCTCTCTCGCTGTGTCTCTCTCTCTCTGTCTGTCTCTGTCTCTCTCTCTGATCTCTGAACCTCTCGCTGTGTCTCTCTCTCTGATCTCTGAACCTCTCGCTGTGTCTCTCTCTCTGATCTCTGAACCTCTCTGTGTCTGTCTGTCTCTCTGTCTGTCTGTCTCTCTCTGTCTCTCTGTCTGTCTCTTTCTCTTTCTCTCTGTCTCTGGTCTCAACACTGTCTCTGAACTTAATATTCAATACAAATGATATTCAACTTTATTTATAATACAAACAGGGCTTTGACATAATGTATTTTGTGATTTGGTGCTATACAAACTCTAGTGAATTATTTATTATACAGTAAAAACATCTTTGTGGTGCTGTTGTACAAACAATGATCTGATGTGTCTGCAGAGGTCAGAGGTCAGAGGTCATGGTCCTCCACAATGAACCCGGTCCGCAAACGCCTCCGACTTGGCCCGTCCCCGTCCCCACCTGCTACCACCTCCTCCAACCGGAGCCTCACCCCCCCCGGTCCTCAGCTGCTCTCCCATGATGCTTTGCTGCTGCCTCCCCTCCCAGCTCCTGCATGGGGTGAAACTGAGGAGGAGGATGAAGGTTACCTGCTGGTGGAGGAAGATACCACTGACTCCAGCCTCATCATCACCATGGGTAACACACACACACACACACACACACACACACACACACACACACACACACCAATCCATGATTCAGTTCAATCACAGCCAGGCAGTGATAGAACACTAACCATCAAACCATGACGGCCAATCAGGAGCCTGAAGAAAGGTTGTTGCCTGTTCTGGCAGACTGACACACAGTGACTGACACAGTGACTGACACACAGTGACTGACACACAGTGACTGACACAGTGACTGACACACAGTGACTGACACACAGTGACTGACACACAGTGATGTGTCAGTCTGCTCACTGACCAATCAAGAAGCAGATCCTGAGTGTAACATGTATGTGTATGTCAGAGGACAGTCAGCTGGAGGTGAAGGCAGCGAGGAGGAGACCAGTGAGGAAGAGGAGAGGGAAACGGACTGAGGAGGAAGAGGAGCAGGGGGCCAGAGGTTCAGAGAGCGACGAAAAGGAGGAGATGGAGATTGACAGACAGCTGGACCAATCACTGGAGACAAAGTCCAAACAACACAACCTGACAACAGTGAACGTCCGAAACATCATCCACGTGAGTTTATCTGCAGGAGCTGACACCTGAACACGTTGATAAAAACATTAAACAACAACAAATCTGACCTCTGACCTACAGGAAGTAATCACTAATGAACATGTGGTGGCCATGATGAAAGCTGCTATCAACGAGACAGAGGCCATCCCTCCATTTGTGAGTCTCAGTGTTTCGTCCATTCAAAGCGTGGCGTCGTGCGTCTCTTCACTGAATCACATCATCACTGTTTCTGTTTCATCAGGAGCCGAAAATGACTCGATCCAAGTTTAAAGAAGTGGTGGAGAAAGGAGTGGTGAGACACAACATCTGTTCAACCTCTGCTTCATGTTGTTTCTGTTTAATATCCAATCATAGAAACATGTTTCCTTGTACTTGACAGGTGATTCCAGCCTGGAACATTTCTCCCATCAAGAAATCCAATGAAGTCAACAAGGTAGGGTCAAAGGTCAACCATCCACATCTCAAAATATTTTCCAAAATCGTACCCGTCGTTAAACTCCAGCAAACTCTGCCCCTGTTCTTTTGTGTTCAGCCTCCTCAGTTCGTAGACATCCATCTGGCTGAGGAAGACTCCTCTGATGAAGAGTATCGTCCTGATGAAGAAGATGAGGACGAGACGGCTGAAGATGTGAGACCCTGCTCTGATTGGCTGCAGTACAGTGTGAGCCTGATGTTGATAATAAAGTGCTGACTGACGATTGGTTCTGGATTATTTGTGTTGGTAGACGTTCCAGGAGAGCGACATGGAGAGCACAGCTTCGTCTCCCAGAGGAAGTCGCCTGAGCCGAGTGGAGGAGGACAGCTGCAGCCCCTGGCAGGTGAAACCTCTCAGACCTTCTTATTCACTGTAACATTAGTTTTTACATACGAGTTGGTTTGTGTTTCCCGGCTGTGACAGATCTACACTGATAATCGTCTTGAACAGATCTGTAAACTCCACCTCTTCTTTGTTGTGTTTGGTTGATCTTTGGTCACATAACCACAAAAAATAAATGCAAACCAAAAAACTTTCTCCCACCCCACTTCAGACTTCTCGGAGCCGGTCCAGGATTTTGAGGGTGAGGTCTGTCTCAATGGGCCCTCCCCCTCCACCCAAAGCACCGCCCCCCAAAGCAGTGACTGACTGCACGTTTCTGGAGAAGCTTCATGCTGTGGAGGAGGAGCTCGCCGTGTGTATGGAACCATACCAGGTAACACTCGAGAACACCCTGTCAGGTAACAGTACAGAAGGTTCAAGCATCAGAGTAGTTATGATGGAACTACATGACCGTTTTTGAGGTATGTAGATCTTCAGGACCAGTCGATAGAACTTTAAGACCTGTCAGTCGAGGTTTAGGACCGGTCGGTAGAGCTGTTGTGTGTTAACATTTCATTTTGAAATGGTCTCTGTGTTGAACAGGGGGAGGTGTTCAGTGTTGGTCAGGGGGTCTCAGTACTCGGACAGGAAACACACAGTAACAGTGTACTCTTGTATTTGAGGGTCTTCGTGTTTGGTGATTGTTGAGACAAACTCTGATTGAGTTGGAGGAACAGACTGTTTTGTGTCTGTCATATATGTACTCACTGAAAAAATAAATGAATAACCCTCTGCCCCTGTCAGCCTCTGTCGGAGCCAGAGGCCGCCGCGGGTCTGATGGCGTACCGGACTCGGTCCAAGCGGACTCTACGTGACGTCCCACTGGGCCAGCTGGAGGCGGAGCTCCGAGCACCGGACATCACACCAGACATGTACGACTCCAGCTCCGCCCATAAGGACAGGGACTGGACTGATTGGCTAAGAGGCCTAATGAGCTCAGACATGGAAAATGAAGGTGTGTGTGTGTGTGTGTGTGTGTGTGTGTGCGTGTGCGTGTGCGTGCGCGTGTGTACACTTGCAAGTATGACTACATCTTTCTCTCTCAGAGGAGTGTGATGATGATGATGACCCAGAGTACAACTTCCTGGCTGACATTGATGAACCTGACCAGGAGGATTACCGTGACGACAAGGCTGTCCGCATCACCAGTCAGTACACACACACACACACACACACACACACACACACACACACACACACACACACACACACACACACACACACACACTGGTTTCTTCCTGGTTTGAAGACCTTGTGCTCAGGTGATGTGTTGAGCTGTGATGAATCCAGACTCTGACGATGTTCTGTTTGTCGTCTAGAGAAGGAAGTGAACGAGCTGATGGAGGAGCTGTTTGAAACGGTGATTCTCTCACACTGAACAGCCTCATGTTCACTCACTTATGTGAACATGTTTCACTCACAAAACCTGTGTGTGTGTGTGTGTGTGTGTGTGTGTGTGTGTGTGTGTGTGTGTGTGTGTGTGTGTGTGTGTGTGTGTGTGTGTGTGTGTGTGTGTGTGTGTGTGTGTGTGTGTCAGTTAAAGGAAGACCTTGCAGGACAGGAAGGGGACGATGAAGGTCACGAGGAAGAGGAGGAGCCACAGGAGGAAATACACCCTGTTCAGGATCAGCACAGCATGTATATATCACTCTCACAGACACACTCACAGACACACACACACACACACACTGACTGCAAGTGTTCATTTGACAGTGGGCTGGTTGATGAAGAGGATGGACCAATCACAGAGCTGCGTACAGTAAAGCAGCAGCTAGCTTGGATGAGGAACAGACGGCAGACACACCCACTGTGTAACACACACATATACGGTCCTGAACCGTACACACTGAAACTGGACGGAAAACAAAAGAGCAGACTGCAGCAGCATCTACAACAGGTACACACACACACACACATACACACACACACACGATGAAACTATGTTTGTGAAGCCTGACCTCTATCACACTGTGTGTGTCTCTCAGCACGTTCAGCTGCTGACTCAGATTCACCTGTTGAGTTCACCTGTGACCAAACTCCAGAGTGAGGCTGAGACCACCCGACAGTTCCTGGTAACACACAAACATCATCGCACCTCACTTAGAATAGAAGTCAAGATTTGAAAAATATCTTCACTGTTCTTTGTCCCCCCCCCCCCAGGTTGAGCTGGATGTGTTGGCTCAAAGAGCCGAGCTGCTCATGTCCTCATCTCGTCCTGGTTTCTGCAGCGTCTTTAGATCGTCTAACCTGCAGGGGGCGCTGCAGCTGATGGAGGAGCTGCGGCAGACTCCCATCAGCTACAAGTCGCAACACCACCCACCTGATGCCAGAGGATACAGTGAGTCCACCTGCAGCCTGGAATGATGGGATGTCTCTGATGAGAACTCCTGTGTAGTGTAGCTGCTAATGCTAACATTAGCTACATAGTGAAAGTGAAGTGATTTTAAAGCAGCCTGATGTTTGATTGTGTGTGTTGTGTATCTCTACATGTGCAGTGCGTTGTTACCCTGTGATGCCAGCTGAACTCGCCTGGCTCTTTACCACTCGTCCGGTCTTCCTCTACCCAGAGCTACTGCCCTGTGCCAGCCTGGACCCGGCTCTGTACTGCCCCCGCAGGACAGCTGCATTCACTGCAGCTGAGGACTGGTAAACGCACATATGTCAAACCGCTGCTGTAAATTTGTGTTGGACTTGGTGTTTAACTCTGTGTGTGTGTGTGTGTGTGTGTGTGTGTGTGTGTGTGTGTGTGTGTGTGTGTGTGTGTGTGTGTGTGTGTGTGTGTGTGTGTGTGTGTGTGTGTGTGTGTGTGTGTGTGTGTGTGTGTGTGTGTGTGTGTGTGTGTGTTCAGCCTCCTGGTTCTGGGTCTCAGGAACATGGAAGGGTCATGTGACCCGACTAAACTGGTGTCCCAGTTCCTGCTGAGGAAGACTCTGGTGCAGGTCCGACGTAGAATCCTGCAGTGCTGCCGACCTGGTGTCCCTGATAATATAGTAAAGGTAATACAGCGATGACACTGATGCGGCTGATTTCAGTACAAACCTGTGTGTGTGTTCACCCTTGTGATCCCCCCCGCAGGTGTTCAGGTATCATCGGGTGTTGTGGCCGATGCCGGTGGCCTTTGGTCCTGTTAATTCAGCAGAGCAACGCCCCCCAGTGGAGAGAGAGGAGAGCGTCATGCCTCTGTGGCTGGTGGTAGGTGAAAGTTAACGTCAGTAACACATAGTGTCCGATTTTTGGAACCCCCGGCATTTATATGTTATAAACATGTTAAGGTGTTATATCAAGTTAACAAATCTCCATCACTGTTTTTTACGTTTTCTCAGCGGAGTCTTCCTGTAATATATCCAACCATAAAACGGTATAATGCCCCTTCTGGCTCTACCCCTGAGGCCCCGCCCACCTGCAGGGGGTCTCGACTCCGTCAGAGTCACCTGACCTTCCTACGCTCCGCCTCCAACAAGTACAGCTTCCCCTCTGGGACAAGATATCCCCCCCGCCTTCCCAAAGACCTGGACTTCAAACGCATCGGCTTTGTCATGCTGCAGCAGCCCCTCCCGCCTTCTCCTGCTGACTCCTCCCCCTTACCTGATGGACAGGTGTACCCCTCTTGTCCCGCACCTCTCTCTCCTCACAAACCCTGTCACCCCCGGGCTCTCAGCCCCTCACGAGTCCTCCTAAGCCGACTCCTCCTGACCAGAACTGACACCGCTGCCATCACTACTGCCGCTGTGGCCCCGGCAACCACACAGCAAATCAGACGCCACTTTCAAACTCTTGCAGGCCTGAGGAGGAGAAGGAGAGAGAAACACACAATGAACGGAGAAGCAGTGAGGAGTAATGTGGAGGCACTCGCTCCTCCTCCTCCTCCTGATGGCCCCGCCCCTTCTCCAGTGGGGGTCGAGGAGGACGACGATGTCATCAGTGTGAATATGGAAGAGGAGGAAGAGGAGAGCGAATTCCTTTTGGCCCTGTCGGAGTCATCGTCCAGTGCTGCAGGAAGTGTCGCCAATCTGGAAGACCTGGCCGACCCCAAAGAGGTGGAGTCAGAGAGTGAGCAGGACGTGACTCAGACGCCGTCGACAGCAGAAGAAGAAGAAGGTGATGATGGTGATGATGATGATGATGGAGTGACGTCTTCAGATGAATCCAGAGCCGGCGTCCTCCAGCTGCAGGTGAATCAATTCATCTGATCATTTTCAAACTCGTTTCGTCAGTGCACTGAGCATCTCCATCTTTCAGCTGATTATCGATAATTAATGTTATTATTACGTCCGATTAATATTCTTTGTCTTTGTAGGAGAAATTGTTGCCAGAAGAAACTGAGGAGGAAGAGGAGCAGGCCGATGAAGATCAGAGAGAGGATGAAGCATTTGCAAAGGATTATCTCAACAGAGTGAGACTAACATCTTTTAGTTTATATACAGTCAGTGATCATCTTTATATACAGTCGCTGATCATCTTTATATACAGTCACTGATCATCTTTATATACAGTCACTGATGGTCTTTATATACAGTCACTGATGGTCTTTATATACAGTCACTGATGGTCTTTATATACAGTCACTGATGGTCTTTATATACAGTCACTGATGGTCTTTATATACAGTCACTGATCATCTTTATATACAGTCACTGAAGGTCTTTATATACAGTCACTGATCATCTTTATATACAGTCACTGATCATCTTTATATACAGTCACTGATCATCTTTATATACAGTCACTGATCCTCTTTATATACAGTCACTGATCCTCTTTATATACAGTCACTGATCATCTGTATATACAGTCACTGATGGTCTTTATATACAGTCACTGATCATCTTTATATACAGTCACTGATCATCTTTATATACAGTCACTGATCATCTGTATATACAGTCACTGATGGTCTTTATATACAGTCACTGATCATCTTTATATACAGTCACTGATGGTCTTTATATACAGTCACTGATCATCTTTATATACAGTCACTGATCATCTTTATATACAGTCACTGATCATCTTTATGTACAGTCACTGATGGTCTTTATATACAGTCACTGATGGTCTGTATATACAGTCACTGATGTATATACAGTCAGGTGGTGATTTTGTTTTCCTGATTGGTCCAGTGAGCTGATGATGTCATGTTTCTCAGGTGTGTGACGTGGTGCAGGCGTCTCCAGGCGTCTCTGAGCAGCTGCTGCAGTTGTTGGATCAGTTTTCAGCAGCGGGGCCCCTGGAGGCCTCGGGGGCCCCTGAGCGTCTGTACGACAGACTGAGCGGTTTGCTGCGGCCGTGGCCTCAGCTGCTCAGAGACTTTGCCGCCTTCCTGAACGGAGAACAGGCGCGGCGCTGCGGACTGGTGAGTGACATCACTGTGACATCACCCAGGTTCAGGCTGAACCTGCGGTAACTCTTCTTCTGTGGTATCTCTCTGCCAGTTTTTAGAGCAACAGCTGTTTGAGTGCAGCCGGCGGTTTCTACGGCGACTGGGACAGAGTCTGGGAGAAACCTCCTCCCTCTACCAGCAGGTGGTGTCAGTGCTACAGGGAAGCCCCACCCCCCCACCTGAAGACATGGACAAGGTAGACAATGACCTTTGACCCCCTCATAAATCAGCTGATCCTGATAAAGTTTGTAAATGAAACCAGACTAATTGATGAGTTTCAGGTGAAATCAGTTTATCATGTAGATTAAAATTTATAATATAAAAAGATTTTTCCTGATTGATCCGATTTTCTTTTCCTCTCTCAGATCTCGTCTCTTCTCAGACATCATCAAGACCTGCAGCAGCTTTTCCTGCAGTTTCACACCCACTCGTCGCCCATAGCAACCAGCTCTGAGGCCATGAAGACGGACTCTGTTGTCCAGAGTCGTCCTCACAGGAACAGGAAGGGAGTCGACCGTCAGACATCTGAAGCGCGTGAGACAGGAAGTGAAGAAGAGGAAGTACAGGAGCGGCCAGTTTGTGCTAGAAACATCTCGACGACGTCAACTGGAGAGAAAGTCGTCGTCTGGACTCGGTCAGAACAAAAACACAGAAACACCCAGATGATGAGCTAACTGATATTTACCTGTGGCTTTAATCAGGTGCAGCAGGTCCAGAGATGGTGTCTGATACAACACGTCATGAAAACATCTTGTCAACTATCAAACATCATAACTAGAAAACATTGTTCAACATGGAAAAAGCATCTAAAACATCACTTCCTGTTTCAGTGAGGCAGACCGCGCCATCTTGACTGCCTGTCAGCAGAGAGGAGCCAATAGGAAAACATTCAGACAGGTGTCCGCCCAGCTGGGAAACAAGACCGCCCAACAGGTGAGCGGGGGCGGGGCTTCATTGTGCAGGTAGTTGTAGACTGAAAGGTCTGAAGCTGACGTGAGGACATTTGTCTTTTTCTGTTACCTGCAGGTGAGTCTGCGGTTCCACGACCTGATGAATCTTTTCCAGTCTTCATCGCAAAAGTCCACTCCCTGTTCCTCAGAGGGCCAGCCAATCAGGAGGCAGGAGCCAGCCCCCGACTAAGCAGTAGACCAACAGTAGATGAGTCTGCAGTCAACCAGGAAATGGACTTTGGAGCCAAGAGTCTGATCCAGATTTACTTCATGAGAACTCCACTGAATTCCAGAACTGTCTGAGTTCAAGAACATCAGTCGTGAATCAGTTTTATTGATTCTAGATTTAATTAGAATGACGCTGATACGACTCCAGATCCACAGTGACTGTGTCTGCAGAGTTGTTCTAGAGTTCTAGAAGGGTCCAGACTCTACAGCAAAATATTAAAGTTCAAAAAGCACAGAAGTGTTTAATATGAACAGCTGAACCATTCTCTAGATGTGACTTTAGAAGATTGTCTACGTCACCTGAACAGAGTCGAGACGTAATCGAAAGGACTTTAGAATTCTAAGGAAGTTTAGTTTTACATGCGAGTTTGATGTAGATTGTCCAAACTTGACTAAGTTCCGTTTGACTCTTGAACATATCTCATATCTGTGTGCTCAGGAAGGGGATTCTAGAAGTCTCTGTAAAAGATTGTTTTCATTGATCTAGGATGTGGGATTGACGAAGGGTCTGAATTCCTTTCGGAACTCTACGAGTTATTGTTCTAGAGTTCATCCTCTGTGTATGCAGCCTGAAGTGTACCTTCAGGCTGCATAGTCAATTTTTATAAATCCTAATTATTTATTTTTTATTTATCGTCTCGGACCTCATCGAGAGTCCACCCTCTGTGGGTGTGTCTGGAGGCGGAGTCTCAGAGTTAGTGAAGGAAAACCTGGAAAACTCAAATCAAATGAAGTAAAGAGAAGATCAGCAGCTGTGAACCAATCACGTGACACAAGTGAACAGCTGCTCGCACCATGTTTGACACTGATCAGTGTCCACATCTGGAGACGACTGCTGATAGCATCTGTATTCATCATCATTGGTCCACATGTAAAACTAAGGGGGCAGAGACCAGCTGAACGTGTTGGACCTCGTGTGGACATCACCTGAGACCCTGGGCTTTTTTTATTTTGTGCAAAATCTATTTGATTTAGATCAAGTTGTGAGTCACTGTTGCTCTTAGACTCCGCCCACCTGCTGAGCAGTGAAAGAACAAATACAGAAATAAAAGATAAAACAATGCTTATTTCATCTCATTTAAAAAATGCTCCAAACATTAAACAAAGGATTGTTCTTTCTTTTTTCTTTTGAGTCTTCCCACGATGCATTTGGGTAAAACAAAATAATCTCCCATGATTCAGTCAGTGGAGGATGTACTATCGTTCTGAGTTTTTAAAATAACCACTTATTCATATTGAATGTGAATGAATGAAGGTTGATCGTTTGATAAAACATTTTTTCAAACTTTTCAGTAGGTTTTGTTTATATTTAGATGAAGTGATAACTTGAGCTTTGTCCTGAATTTACCACACTTCTTTTTTCTCTATATATTTATAAATTTACAGCTTGAAGAATAAACCGATCAACATTATTGTTTCATTCAAATGTAAAAGAAACCCTAAGACAAATTCAATTAAAAATGATCATTGCTGTTAAATGTATTTTTCTTTGTTAATCAGTGTTGAATATTTTATTTCGATCTTTTTTATCCACAGAGCAGCTCTGAACATTTTCAGTTTGAAGTCTTAAAAAATCAACTTCTCCTAGTTTCACATCGGTTTGATGCTTCAATGATGTTTCATGTTGAGTTAAATTTTAAACTGATTCATGTTTAATTCATGTTTAATTCATCATCATTTAGAAATTCATTTAAAAACGTGTAATTCTCTGATGCTCGTTGGGCGGGGGGTGGGTGTTGTGATTGACAGGTCATTGGACCAGTTATACGGTTACATCGGCTGTGGGCCAATCAGAGGGCTTTCCGGTGTTTGTCTGTGGGCCCGCCTTCCCTTTGACAGGTGGAGAGAGCAGATTGGTCAAGTTACCTTTAGGCACCGGAAATACCGACTTCAAAATAAAAGCAAGTGTCATTTCACGATGAGTTACGAGAATTCGTCATATTGTAATGTTTATTTTTCACCCTTTGACTTTGTGACGTCATATTGTAATGTTTATTTTTCACCCTTTGACTTTGTGACGTCATGTTGTAATGTTTATTTTTCAGTCTTTGACTTTGTGACGTCATGTTGTAATGTTTTTACTGAGTTGTTCCAGGTTGTTTTATTTTGAAGGTCCTGCCGGAATCTCGGTGTGTTTGATCGTGTCCATGTGAAACTGTCTCCTCTCTCTCCAACATGGCGGCCGCTGTCCGGCTCCTTCCCGCCGTCACGCTGTGGCTGCTGACCCGGTTTCCCGCCACGGTGTGCTTGCGCAGGGACGTGCTCGAGCTCGGGGACGCGGACTTCGATTACCTAGCAACGGAGCACGAGACCATGCTGGTGACGTTCTACGCTCCATGGTAACGGAGGGGACGTTAGCATTAGCATCGTTAGCTCAATACATACGGGTTCTAATATGTTGACGTTCTACCCTTCCTCTTCACGTCTCCTCCATCCTTCCTCTTCACGTCTCCTCCATCCTTCCTCTTCATGTCTCCTCCTCCATCCTTCCTCTTCACGTCTCCTCCATCCTTCCTCTTCATGTCTCCTCCTCCATCCTTCCTCTTCACGTCTCCTCCATCCTTCCTCTTCACGTCTCCTCCATCCTTCCTCTTCACGTCTCCTCCTCCATCCTTCCTCTTCACGTCTCCTCCATCCTTCCTCTTCACGTCTCCTCCATCCTTCCTCTTCACGTCTCCTCCTCCATCCTTCCTCTTCATGTCTCCTCCATCCTTCCTCTTCATGTCTCCTCCTCCATCCTTCCTCTTGATGTCTCCTCCTCCATCCTTCCTCTTCACGTCTCCTCCTCCATCCTTCCTCTTGATGTCTCCTCCTCCATCCTTCCTCTTGATGTCTCCTCCTCCATCCTTCCTCTTCATGTCTCCTCCTCCATCCTTCCTCTTGATGTCTCCTCCTCCATCCTTCCTCTTGATGTCTCCTCCTCCATCCTTCCTCTTCATGTCTCCTCCTCCATCCTTCCTCTTGATGTCTCCTCCTCCATCCTTCCTCTTCATGTCTCCTCCTCCATCCTTCCTCTTGATGTCTCCTCCTCCATCCTTCCTCTTCATGTCTCCTCCTCCATCCTTCCTCTTGATGTCTCCTCCTCCATCCTTCCTCTTGATGTCTCCTCCTCCATCCTTCCTCTTCATGTCTCCTCCTCCATCCTTCCTCTTGATGTCTCCTCCTCCATCCTTCCTCTTCATGTCTCCTCCTCCATCCTTCCTCTTCACGTCTCCTCCTCCATCCTTCCTCTTCATGTCTCCTCCTCCATCCTTCCTCTTGATGTCTCCTCCTCCATCCTTCCTCTTCATGTCTCCTCCTCCATCCTTCCTCTTGATGTCTCCTCCTCCATCCTTCCTCTTCACGTCTCCTCCTCCATCCTTCCTCTTCATGTCTCCTCCTCTATCCTTCCTCTTCACGTCTCCTCCTCCATCCTTCCTCTTCACGTCTCCTCCTCCATCCTTCCTCTTCATGTCTCCTCCTCCATCCTTCCTCTTCACGTCTCCTCCTCCATCCTTCCTCTTCACGTCTCCTCCTCCATCCTTCCTCTTCACGTCTCCTCCATCCTTCCTCTTCATGTCTCCTCCTCCATCCTTCCTCTTCATGTCTCCTCCATCCTTCCTCTTCACGTCTCCTCCTCCATCCTTCCTCTTCATTTCTCCTCCTCCATCCTTCCTCTTCACGTCTCCTCCATCCTTCCTCTTCATGTCTCCTCCTCCATCCTTCCTCTTCACGTCTCCTCCATCCTTCCTCTTCATGTCTCCTCCTCCATCCTTCCTCTTCATGTCTCCTCCTCCATCCTTCCTCTTCACGTCTCCTCCTCCATCCTTCCTCTTCATGTCTCCTCCATCCTTCCTCTTCACGTCTCCTCCATCCTTCCTCTTCATGTGTCCTCCTCCATCCTTCCTCTTCACGTCTCCTCCTCCATCCTTCCTCTTCATGTCTCCTCCTCCATCCTTCCTCTTCACGTCTCCTCCATCCTTCCTCTTCATGTCTCCTCCTCCATCCTTCCTCTTCACGTCTCCTCCTCCATCCTTCCTCTTCATGTCTCCTCCATCCTTCCTCTTCACGTCTCCTCCATCCTTCCTCTTCATGTGTCCTCCTCCATCCTTCCTCTTCACGTCTCCTCCTCCATCCTTCCTCTTCATGTCTCCTCCTCCATCCTTCCTCTTCACGTCTCCTCCATCCTTCCTCTTCATGTCTCCTCCATCCTTCCTCTTCATGTCTCCTCCTCCATCCTTCCTCTTCACGTCTCCTCCTCCATCCTTCCTCTTCATGTCTCCTCCTCCATCCTTCCTCTTCACGTCTCCTCCTCCATCCTTCCTCTTCATGTCTCCTCCATCCTTCCTCTTCATGTCTCCTCCTCCATCCTTCCTCTTCACGTCTCCTCCTCCATCCTTCCTCTTCATGTCTCCTCTTCCATCCTTCCTCTTCACGTCTCCTCCTCCATCCTTCCTCTTCACGTCTCCTCCTCCATCCTTCCTCTTCATGTCTCCTCTTCCATCCTTCCTCTTCACGTCTCCTCCATCCTTCCTCTTCATGTCTCCTCCTCCATCCTTCCTCTTCATGTCTCCTCCTCCATCCTTCCTCTTCATGTCTCCTCTTCCATCCTTCCTCTTCATGTCTCCTCCTCCATCCTTCCTCTTCACGTCTCCTCCTCCATCCTTCCTCTTCATGTCTCCTCTTCCATCCTTCCTCTTCACGTCTCTTCCATCCTTCCTCTTCACGTCTCCTCCTCCATCCTTCCTCTTCATGTCTCCTCCATCCTTCCTCTTCATGTCTCCTCCTCCATCCTTCCTCTTCACGTCTCTTTCATCCTCATTTCATGTCCTTCTTTCCTTTCCCCATTCATTCTACACTCCTACTCTTTTTTTTATCACCTTCAATGTTTCCTTCCCACTCTCCCTTTCCTATTTTTTGCCACTTCTCTGCCCTCCCCATTTCTCATTCCTTTCATCCTTCCTTTTATCTATCCCTTCTTCACCTCCGTCCATCCTATCTTCCTCCTCCTCCTCCTCCTCTCAGGTGTGGACACTGTAAGAAACTGGCTCCAGACTTTGAGAAAGCAGCGACAAAACTGAAGGGAAGCGTCCAGTTAGCAAAGGTAACGTCCTCATCGGGTTGTCTCTCCTCACCTGTTCTTCCCCCATGTCTCCTCACCTGTCTGTCTCGCCTCAGGTGGACTGTACTGCTCACTCAGAGACCTGTGGTCGTTTCGGGATCTCTGGTTATCCTACTCTCAAGATCTTCAGGAACGGGAGAGACTCCGCCCCCTACGACGGACCTCGCACTGCAGGTAAGAACCACACACACACACACACACACACACACACACACACACACACTCTGTGTTTATCTCTGTGTGTGTGTGTGTGTGTGCTCAGATGGGATCTATCAGTTCATGAAGAAGCAGACGGGTCCAGACTCAGTTCACCTGGAATCAAAGGACGAACTCCACAGCTTCATCAAACACTACGATGCCAGTGTCATAGGTAAAGTACGACGCTGACAGGTTCTCTACGTCATGTGACATTTTGTTTAGCTAACTACACACTTATAAAGTCAAACGTCTGGTCAGGCTACACTTCTTCATTTGAAAGTAGATTCTTATAAACATCTGGGTATTCTGATGGATGACTCCCTCACTTATAATCTACATCTGTAGCACCTGATGAGAAGCTGAGGCTACAACTGGGTTTTTCTTTTAATGTAAGAAAGCGACTTGTCGTCTGTCCTCGATCATGGCGATGTCCTGATCATGGTGATGTCCTGATCATGGCGATGTCCTGATCATGGTGATGTCCTGATCATGGTGATGTCCTGATCATGGTGATGTCCTGATCATGGCGATGTCCTGATCATGGCGATGTCCTGATCATGGCGATGTCCTGATCATGGTGATGTCCTGATCATGGCGATGTCCTGATCATGGTGATGTCCTGATCATGGCGATGTCCTGATCATGGTGATGTCCTGATCATGGCGATGTCCTGATCATGGCGATGTCCTGATCATGTGCCCAGCGTCTGCATATGGTCATCACAGCCTGAGATTCCTAACGAGCTTTGACTCATCCCTGGGAGTTATGTTCTCCAGGAGGATGACCGGACCACACGTTGCTCCTTCACGGGGACAACTTGAGACCATGTTAAATAAATCAATGAAACAGATGGTGCCCCCATCACTTCTGAAACAGACGCAATAAGCTTGACGTGATTGTGTGTAATTAAAAACAACAAATCTCCAATCTCACGTCATGTGACTTCATATGACCTCATGTCAAAACACCTCACGCTACGTTGTTTTTATATGTGTGACATCACTCAACGTGGCGCTGCGTCGGCTTCAGTTTTTGACATGATGTTAGATTTTATGTGACCTCAGAGAAAATCAACCCCATTGTGTCTGTTACTTGACATTCTCACTTGATGTAACGTGTGTGTGTGTGTGTGTGTGTGTGTGTTTGTGTGTGTGTGTGTGTGTGTGTGTGTGTGTGTGTGTGTGTGTGTGTGTGTGTGTGTGTGGGGGGGGGGGGTCAGGTGTGTTTTCAGGTGCAGGCAGCTCTCTCTCAGAGTTTCTGAAAGCTGCCGCTCTGTTGAGGGAACAGTTCAGATTCGCTCACACCGCTGACGTGAAGCTCGGGGACGAGTACGGCGTTCAGTCTGAGTGAGTCCAAAGTGTCTGTGGTCCTGGACCTCAACCAATCAGGAGTCAGTCTCAGCTGTCAATCATCACGTCTCCGCCTGTTTTTATATCATCAAATAACTAATAAAAACCAAACTGATCAGAAACACTTGAACAAACATCAGTGAGATAAGAACGACCTGAACTGACAGAAACATCTTTACAAACATTTATTTAACGTCTACTTTGTTTTTAGTTTGGTCCATGTCCCATCTGCTAACATGGAGGAGTTTTATGACCTGTACTGCAGCCAGCCACCAGGGGGCGATTCAGCTGCTTTGGCTTTGCTTGTGGTAGCTGTCATGTTGTCTATCTTTATATCATAGTTATAAAAACTGATGTAGACTATGATATGGTAGAAAGTGACTTCTCACTTTATAACGTCAGGAAACATTCAGGAGTTTCTGTCTCAGTCTCTAGTTTCAAGTCTTCTTCAAACAGCTGATGTTCATTTAGTGAATTATGATCATTTAGAGTCAAACAGACCATAAAGCACCGGATGTGTTTGGGGGGGGGGGGGGGGGGTACCACAGTGTGATTGACAGCTGGTACAGACCAATGGAACAGGTGGCAGTTATAGGTGGGTGTCCAACCCCCCCATTCCTCCACATCTGCTTACGTCTGGTTTCAAAAAGCCAAGATGGTGCTGGACAAACTGAACGACTGTCTACATTTGTATAGCCGACTTGTCGTTGGACGTTTATGGATTGAGTGTAAATGTTGAAATATGTTTGTCGTGTCGTCTCTCGTGTCCTGCAGGAGTGTGTTGTTGTTCCGAGCTCCCAGACTGAGCAGTAAGTTTGAGGACAGCGTGGTCGTCTTCAGAGATCACCTGACCATCGCATCTCTGAGACGCTTCCTCAGAGACCACATGTAAGATTTATCAGTTTAACACGAGACGCACAACTGCCTCACTCTGCTCCACACTTACCTGTCTCCACCCGTCTCCACCTGTATCTCTGTGTCCGTCCGTCTGTCTCTGTTTGTCTCCACCCGTCTGTAGTTATGGACTGTGTCCTCACATGACTCTGGAGAACAGAGATCGTCTAAGAGTTCGTGACCTGCTGACGGCGTACTATGACCTCGACTTCCACCACAACACCAGAGGCTCCAACTACTGGAGGAACAGGTAACATGCTCACACACATAATAGACACACACTCTGTTACCTGATGACAGGTGTGTGTAAGCCCCTCCCCCTGTTTCTTATCGCCAGGGTGATGAAGGTGGCGTCACAATACACTGGGCGGGGCCTGACCTTCTCGGTAGCCAATAAGAATGACTTCCTGTCCGAGCTGGAGGACGACTTCGGTTTGGGAACATCTGACGGGGGAGAACTTCCGTTCGTCACAATCCGGTCCAAACTGGGTCACAAGTTCACCATGAGAGAGGAGTTCACGTACGTAACCAGTTTGATCGCTTCACATATGTGATATTTATTATTCCTCTGCTCACCTGTGTGACGTCACCCGTGCTGAGCCAGGTCACAGTGATGTCACAGTGATGTCACAGTGATGTCACAGTGATGTCATCAGGAACCAGGATTCTGATCAGTTGTGTGTTTCAGGAGAGACGGTCGGTCCCTGGAGAGATTTTTAGACGATTACTTCGCTGGTCGACTCAAACGTTACGTGAAGTCTGAACCCGTACCGGAGAGAAACGCAGCTGCTGTCAAGGTGAGATGGACCCAGTCTCTGTAGTGTGACCCCTGACCCCTCTCTCTCTGACCTCTGACCTCTCTCTGGTTGTGAACTGCAGGTGGTTGTTGCTGAGACGTTTGATGACATCGTCAATGATCCAGATAAAAATGTTCTGATCCAGTTTTACTCTCCCACATGTCCACACTGCAAGAAACTGGAGCCGGTCTACAGAGAGCTGGCTGACACGGTACGTACATCATCATCATCATCATCATCATCACCATCATCATCATCACCATGACAACCAGTCTCATTCTTATGAACACGAAGAGAACACGTTAAGGGATTTTCTTCAGATTAGATACAAACATTCAGTTGGACTCAAAGATGAAGTTAGTCAAAGGTCAAAGGTCACAGTTACCTCATATGAGTCTGTAAATAAAATGTGTAAACTGAAAACTGTTGGTGGAGACAAACAACCACAGGACGGTGATTCTAGCTTCTAATGTTGTAACTGTGACTTCGTGTTGCTCGTTCTGTTTTCATTCTCCCCGATGAAGAGTTTTAATCCCTGTCTGACTTTCAGCTCTTTCCTGATACAAACATCGTCATCGCCAAAATGAACGGTGTTGAAAACGACGTCCCGCTGGGTTACGATGTCCAAGGGTGAGTCCAGAGTTTCTCCATGTGAGATGTTGAACCAGGACAAAGCACATGTTCATTAGTGTCCCTCCATCTCTATCTTCAGGTATCCAACCATTTACTTTGCTGCGCTGGGTAAAAAGGACGAGCCTTTACGATACGAGGTAAGGTCTCAGAGAGGTGGGGGTGGGGGGGCGGTCAGGGGGTGAGCAGATGAATGACATCACCTCTGTGTTCTCAGGGGGGTCGAGAGCTCAAAGACCTCCTGAAGTTCCTGAAGCGCGAAGCGAGTCCCAGCCTGACGTCGAGCGGGTCGAAGGACGAACTCTGACACGTTTCATCCTCCGGTCTGACCTGACTGCTGGTGTCCATGACAACAAACACGTCGGGGGAGGACAGGACGCCTGACCATGCTAACGGGGGACAGCTGTGTCCAACACCTGTCCACCAGGATGTCATGACTGCTGTCATGTGACAGCTGTACCTTTCTGGATCAAGGGAACATGCTCAGTGTTCACATGTGTTTTTGGTGAATCTTGAAAAGCATCTTGGGAAATGCAGCGGACGCATGAGTCCGACTTTTCACAATCGACAAGACAATTAATCAGCTGACAATTTAAACAACAACCTTTTTACTGAAGAACCAAAAACTTTATTAATTGAACTGTTTATTTGTTTATTTATTTATTTAAGTTTTGTGAAATAAAATACTGAATAATACAGATGAAATCATATTTAAGCAAATCTTATTTTGAAAGTTTAAATCCTGAAATATTTGTTGTGATGGTAATAAACAACATTTTAAATATTTAATTTAAATACATTTCAGAATCGCCTTTAAAGTAAAAGATAAAATGAAGAGTCGACTATAACAAACCAATGTTTCTGTTCTGTGCCAAGTTTCTGCTTTGTGTTTTTATCATTGTTGCCTTTTGATCAACTCATTTTTATTAATTTAAATTATTGTTGAACCTTCAGATTGTTACTGTGACAGAAAACAGAAACAGTTTGTTTTCCTCTGTCAGCTGACAGGTCACCTGACGACCCTGTGTGAAACCACGGACTTGTCAAACTGTTTTACAGATAAAACACTGAGAAAATAAAACATCTTACACACAGAACTGTGAACTTCATTTTGTTTCGTAGTCTGACAGTTGTGACATCATCACATGTTGAAAAAAAACGGATTCACAGGTTGAATAATAAAACTCAAGGAAAGTAGTGAACTCACAGTTTTAAATAAAGTAATTTTTTAGTGTTGAGGTTTCATTACTTTGTGTGTGAGACCAGACGGTGTCGGGCTGAAAATATTCAGATTACTGTGATACTTTAACTACACGATACAGATAAATAAATCAGGTATTACATCTTAATACACAGTTTATACAGAGCTATAACACATTTTATACCAAATGACAGTAAAATATAAAATAAATGTGTTAGTAAGATACCAACACTTGATGTTCACTGTTGAAACCTTTGATTTTGTAGCAGAATTTCAAAGACATCTGCTTTAAATTATTTATTTCTCATTCATTGTTTATCTTTTAAAAGGGATCTCTTTCCTTCATGACATCATCGGAACAATCCTCATCACGCTGTGGATTTAAATGTTAAGAAATGTCATCACTGATATTATCCATCAGTAGGCGATCGTACTAATGTATCTGTGGAGAATGATCATATTATTATTGGACCATTCTTTCAGGACGCCTGTTAACGTCTGGCTAAAGGACAGCCAATGAAAATGAGCTAAAGAAAACTAACAGCAAATACATGTTGTGTATGATGGTTCCACCATAAAACAATGTGTTTTATAAATATACTGAATGATGTGTGTGTTTGCTGACATCTATAGAACCAGCAGTAAACTAGTGCATTAGCGCCACCTGCTGGAGGATGTGAAGCTGACAGAACAGCCTCTGTTCTAAAGATCAGTTTAATACATGATCTCAGGGGAAGACACAGTCTGTAGATTATCACATTGTGAATGTTTGGACATTTTTTAATAACCATAATAATAATATTATTATTATTGTTATCTGAACATTTTCTTGGTGGTTTTTACCATAAAAGGCTTCGGTCGCTTTAACGCTGTCAGCTCATTGACTCCATTGGTGGAACCATGTGTCGGTCATATACATGCTGTGATCTGATTGGTCAGTGTGCGCTGCTACTCCCGCCCCTGAGGTCTGAGTCGTTCTTCCGCTCGTGCCCGTCAGCAGCTCCAGGCGCGTGTGTCGGTAGTGTCGGTAACCATGTTCGGTCAGCAGGTCTTAGTTCTCAGTAAGTTTCTCTTTCACCGTTTCTCTCTCTCTCTTCTCTCCGGGCCGCTCCGCCCCGGTACCGGCCGCTCGCCCGGTGCCGGCACCGGCCCCGCTGTGTGGCTGTTTACCGCCGCAGCGGCCCGGTGAGGCACGTGCTTCCTCCGGTTTGCTAGCCGTGCTAACTGTTAGCATCTTAAGAGCATGTGGAGCCACCGTTACTCAGCACGAACAGACGGTTAGCTAGTTAGCTCGTTAGCAGTTAGCATTTAGCTGATCCCGCTGTTTAACGGTTGCTCGGTTAACGGCGCTAACATGAAACCGGAGCTGCCGGTAGAAAGCTCCCACAGGCTGTTAGCGGCTAACGGTAGCTACCGGTGCTACCGGTGCTACAGCTAAAAACGCAGATGCTTTGTTGAAGCAGCCCCACCCTCACCGATCCGGATCAATACAAACCAGGTTCAGACTCAATCTGGTTCACTGTCAACTTCAGTTCCTTCATGTTTATGTATTTGTAACGTGACGTCAGCTGCGGTTTATATATTTTAATTCATATTAATACACTGTTTCATGTTCCCTTAATACGTCACACCCGAGAAAACAATCAATCTATAATCTATCAATCACTTCAAAATAAAAGCCCTCTGAGGAAAACACTGTCCTTCGGGTTTGGTCCAACGTGTGAAGAATGAAACCTGGATGAGACTCTTGAGAAAATGTCCCGATGTGTTTTGTCTGTCCTCTGCAGACCAGAACGTGAAGAGAGAGTCTGGACGCAAAGTTCAGACCGGAAACATCACCGCTGCGAAGGTAAACACGCACGAGATCACTGACATCATCCATCACGTGCTCAAAAGGTTTTAACCTCTAACTCTGTTTCAGACCATCGCAGATGTGATCCGGACCTGCCTCGGCCCTCGGGCCATGATGAAGGTGCGTGGTCATCCTCGTCCACCTCACAGCATCAGAACATTACATAGACAGTAATAGATTACATTACTTAGTACCTGATATTACTAAGTAATAACCAGTGTGAAATGAGTGTTTAATTCTCTTTGATCAGTTCTGATGAACCGCAGGGAAATATTTATATTCATATGCAGATGAAGCAGAAAGTTGATTGTTTGTGTGTGTGTGTGTAGATGTTGCTCGACCCCATGGGGGGGATCGTGATGACCAACGATGGAAACGCCATCCTCAGAGAGGTGAGGGCCGCTCTGCCACGGTGTCACGTAAATGTAGAAAAATCTCATCAAACCTCCGCATGAGGTTTATTGTTCAAACTCTGTCTCCATGGTAACAGATCCAGGTCCAGCATCCTGCCGCCAAGACGATGATCGAGATCAGTCGTACGCAGGACGAGGAGGTGGGAGACGGGACCACGTCCGTCATCATCCTGGGTGAGCGACTGTCTGTGACTGTATATGTGTCTGTGACTGTAACTGTGTCTGTAACTGTGTTCCTCCTCTTCCTCAGCTGGGGAGATGTTGTCTGTAGCAGAGCAGTTCCTGGAGCAGCAGATGCACCCGACCGTCATCATCAGCGCCTACAGACAGGCCCTGGAGGACATGCTGGAAGTTCTGAAGGAGGTCAGGTACGTTCAGAGAGGAGGTCAGGGAGGAGGTGAGGGTCTCTGTGAGGAGGTCTGGGAGGAGGTGAGCTTCTGACAGAACTTCACTGACATGTCATCTGCTTGGTTACTGACCTTTGACCTCTGACCCCTCAGCACCCCTGTGGACACATCCGACCGCTCTATGATGCTGAAGATCGTCCACTCCGCCATCAACACTAAAGCCCTGAGCCGCTGGTCTGAAATGGCGTGCAACATCGCCCTGGACGCCGTCCGGACCGTGGAGCTGGATGAGAACGGGCGCAAAGAGATCGACATCAAGAAGTACGCCAAGGTGGAGAAGGTAAGAGTCCGAGATGCGAGTAGTCCGACGGTCACTCCGCCGCCGCCCAGCCTCCGTCTCCTTTAACATGTGTGATGTTCAGGTTCCAGGTGGAATCATCGACGATTCCTGCGTCCTGAAAGGAGTCATGGTCAACAAAGACGTGACGCACCCCAGGATGAAACGCATGATCAAAGACCCTCGTATCGTCCTGCTCGACTGTTCTCTGGAGTACAAGAAGGGAGAGAGCCAGGTAACACACACACACACACACACACACACACACACACACACACACACACACACACACACACACACACACACACACATATATAAAATAATGATGATGATGATTAAAAACATTTATGGGAGGTAACTTCGTTCACGTTCATCATATGAAAACTGATTCGTTCAGTTCATCGCTCACGAAGAATAGAATTGTTCATGCACAACCCTGCAGACGGGCTGCCGAGCCCCGTTTTAACCTAAACCTGATTCTAACCCTGAAACCAAGTCTTAACCCCCGAACAGTCCATTAAAGGGGAACGGGTCCTCACAAAGATAGCTGTGCAAGAGCACATGCTCTCACACACATGCACACACATTGCTGCACCTGAGCATCACATGACCTTTGACCCCGTGTGTTCAGACGGACATTGAGATCAGTAAGGAGGAAGACTTTGCCAGGATCCTGCAGATGGAGGAAGAGTACATCCAGCAGATCTGTGAGGACATCATCCGCCTCAAGCCAGACCTGATCTTCACCGAGAAGGGAATCTCAGGTATGTCTCACACAGCTGTCTCACACAGCTGTCTCACACGCCTGTCTCACACAGCTGTCTCTGACATCATCCACTTGTTAAGAAAGCACCTGTGTGTGAAGCAGACCAGTAACTGAGCCGTGGTCATGTGACCTCTGACCTTAGCAGCTCAAACTCATCACCTGTAGCGATAGCGCTTTGTGTTACTTGTCACTAACTTCCTGTGTCTGTTATTCACATTACAATGCATGATGGTCGTTTACTCACATTATCGAGTTTGCCTCATGGGAGTTAGATTCCATTTGTAGACCGAGATCCGGACAGGAAGTGACATCAGACAAACGCTGTGTGTTAATGAGACGTTTGTTTGCAGACCTGGCTCAGCACTACCTGGTGAAGGCGAACATCACCGCCATCCGCCGCGTCAGGAAGACCGACAACAACCGCATCGCCAGGTAACCTCAAACTCCAGCCAATCAACATTCAGCAGGATATGATGTCACACCATCAGCCCTGGTTTAACCACTTGTTGTCATACCTGCACCTTCAAACTCTCTCTCTCTCTTTCTCTCTCTCAGGGCGTGCGGGGCTCGTATCGTCAGTCGGACCGACGAGCTGCGTGAGGAAGACGTGGGTGTGGGAGCGGGGCTGTTTGAGGTGAAGAAGATCGGTGATGAGTACTTCACCTTCGTCACCGAGTGTAAAGATCCTAAAGCGTGTACCATCCTGCTGCGAGGAGCCAGCAAAGAGATCCTGGCTGTAAGAACACGTTCTCCTGCTCAGTGTTCGTTAGAACATTCCTCGGACGAAGGGCGGAACCTTCGTCACTGTAAACATGTGTTACAGCTCATGTTCTTTGCTCTCTGACCTTCAGGAAGTGGAGAGGAACCTGCAGGACGCCATGCAGGTGTGTCGTAACGTGCTGCTGGAGCCCTTCCTGTTGCCAGGTGGCGGCGCCGTGGAGATGGCGATTTCGAAGCGTCTGACCGAGCGTTCCCGTGCTCTGACCGGCATAGAACAGTGGCCATACCGTGCTGTGGCCCTGGCTCTGGAGGTCATCCCCCGAACCCTGATCCAGAACTGTGGAGCCTCCACCATACGAGTGCTGACCTCACTGAGGGTACGGCAAAAACTTTATTGATAACGTTAGGATACACAACTTTATTTAAACTCATGCCGTCACTAACGATCTTGTTTCTCAGGCCAAACACACTCAGGACAACAGTGTGTGTTGGGGTGTGGACGGAGAGACCGGCTGTCTGTCTGACATGACGTCTCTGGGCATCTGGGAGCCGCTCGCCGTGAAGGCTCAGACCTACAAGACCGCCGTGGAGGTCTGGACCAGATCCTGATACCAATCGATACTGATACCGAATCGATGCCGAGCAAGACTCCTAACTGTTTCTCTGTTTTCAGACGGCCATCTTGTTGCTGCGCATAGACGACATCGTCTCTGGTCACAAGAAGAAAGACAAAGATGATCAGATGGGAGGACCAGGAGCCGAGTGATCCACATCAGTCCACATCAGTCCAGATCCACATCACTCCGTGTGTGTGTGTGCGTGTGCGTTTACATGTATGTGTGTGTGTGTGTGTGCATGTGTGGGGACCAGACGACTCATCAAACGTAATAAAAGCAGTGATTAAAGTTAGAACCAGTTCCTGTTCTCCTGTTTTCCCCTGGATCCAAACGTCAGCTCTGTTTCTGTCAAAGTTCATCTGAGAGGTTGTGCTGTTCTTTGGTTCAATAATAAAAATATGAACAAGTTGAGGAAACTGTGCAGTTTTTTCATCACACACATTTTGATCATCTCCGATTTATCTTTCTCATACAAAAATGTTTGTTTGAAAAGTTTTAATGAACATGAAAAATAAATCAAGTTAATTTGGTTCATTTAAATAGAAAAAAGACAAAACCTAACAGGTTACGTTTAAAGAATCCATCCCATTATTTGATTCACAGAGCAAAGATGATTTTATCTTAAAAATAAATTTTAAAAACCATGTTAACCTCAATATTCAATTTCATCTGCAGATTAAGGATCAATGAACTATTTTCAGCAACACAAGAAATTGTTAAAATAAAACATGTTTTCTGTTTTTTAAATCGGGTTCAGTTCAAACTTGCTCATCGTTCAGATTCCTGTGAGAACATTTAGTCAATTGATATCATTTTGAAATACAAGGACTCAGGTCAGTATTATGTAATTATCTCTGCTCTGTACTTTATTAATATACATTTGAATGTCTATTACATTTAACATCATTTAATAGGTTTATTTACATTTTATATCGTTTTTAGCATTTTTACAATGTTATGATCAAATTATATCTTGTATACATTTTATGAATTTATTTATTTACGTCTTTGTTTCTTCTCGTGTCACGTGACTCGCTTCCTGTCGTTTAGTCAATGAAGAAGAAAAGTGTTTGAGGAGGCGGAGCTTGTCCGTTGTCAGCTGACATGAAGCCGGAAGTCATGTGATCTGAAGTTCAGTCACAACAAACATGGCGGCTGTGATGAGGACTGGATTCTGCTCTCTGATGTTTCTGGTTTTTACTTCGAGTCAAAGTTTGTTTGAGCGACAGGTGAGAAAAAAACCCGATAAAGTTACAGGTGAAGTGAAATCTGAGCTCGAGTCAGAAAACAACAAACTGAGGAAGTGAAACTTCACTTCCTGTTTCAAATTAAAAGCCTGAGAGTATTTGTGAAGTTGAACGTGTTTAACTGTGTTTGTTGAAAACGTTTCACTCGGTTGATCTGATGTTTAGATCTGGATTCACAGATCTGGATTCACAGATCTGGATTCACAGATGTTAAGGTTTTTAGGAGCCACTGGTGTTTTAATGTAGTTTTGTCTTGTTGTGATTTTAGATTATAAAGAAGTTTCTTTTCTGTTTGTGACTGAAACCTCAACAATGATTCAGAGGAACAAACACGTGATCGTGTGTTTAATTTTAATTTATCAGCTTATTTTTTAAGAGTAAATATGAAACTATGAACCGGTTCTGTATAAATGAAATGTGATGCTGTGATCAGATTTTTACCTTTGTTGATTAAAAATGAACAATCAGTGTCGTAATTTATCATTGACTGATTCTTTGTGTATTCCCCCGTCCTTCAGTTGACAGTCCAGTTGAATCCCGGGTCGACTTCGCCGCCTCCTGGTGGCGACCTGCTGCATGTGAGAGCCTTGGGAGACAACGATACGCTGCACTACCTGTTCTGCAGCCAGGGGGCGCCAACGCTGCTGCTGATCCACACCAACTCTTCTTCCTCTACTCTCCAGGTCAGAATTGATCTTAGAAACCTGAAAATATTTCTGATAACTGAGTTTCAAAACAATACTGTTGATTTTCATTTTAATGAAACGTCTTCATCCTCATTTTGAATTTTGCACAGATGATCCCACAGGGGGCGCTGTCTCGAAATCAGAGACTTGTGTAACTGCTGCTGGTTTCGTTGTCGTTTGAAAACTCTGGGTTCATTTTTTCGTCTGAAGGAACAGAAACAGATCGTGGACTGGTGAGCATGTCCTAATATTCTGACATGTTCCCACTTAGGTGGATTGGCCTCAGTTTTTGGCTCGTAACACCAGCGGCAGCCTGAGGGTGGAGCCGGAGAGCAGCATCCTGTACAGCACGGCCGTGGTCTTCAGCAGGGTGAGACACATCCACCTTAAACCAGTCTGTCCACCTTTAGTTGACACGTACAGAGAGGAGCGTTTTCATTGGCTGAATCTTGATCCTGTCTCAGTTGCTGGAGTACGATGACGTTAATGACACGGCCGATCCGACCTCCGACCTTTTCCCACCGTACGAGCTGCAGAACTTCACCTGGTCTCGTCTCAACCTGACGGGTGCGGCCGCCCGGCTCTGCGGCGCCGTCACAAACACCTCCAGTGGCGTGCTCTGCCTGCAGGTCTGTCGGCGCGGTGACACCCGGGTCACATGACCTTTTGATATTTTTGTTCAAAAAAATCTGATATAATGTAACTTAACAGGATGTGATGATGTCATCGACACACGATGACATCATGAGCAGGGGGTCAGATTTGTTAAAATAATAAAACAAATTATAGATTTTTACATTTTCATGTTTTTTCTCCCAGTTGTCAGTATTTGAGTCAGATGGGCGTGGTCAGACCTGGCCCCGCCTCATACACACAGCTAACTCCTCCCAGCTGGAGGTGTGGATTGATGGTTTGTTGCCGCGAGCAGCTCGTTCCAGGTTCCTATTGGAGCTGCAGGCAGTGGGCGGGGCTTATCCTCTGAGCAGGGTGGAGGTTCATCGGTCGATCGATGACGAGTATATGCCGTCAATATTCAAGGTAATCAATAATTCATCAAAGCCAAGCTTTACTTATACACAATAAGTATTCACAATAACTGATCGACTGGTGAAACACTTTACTGAACATAAGTTTCTCGATCAACAGAAAATATGTTTCAGTCACCATGGAAACAAGCAGGGACATTTTTAAACCAATAATCGATTGATTCATTGATAACGGCTCAACTAAAAATCTAAAATCATTTACTTTTTATTTGAAATTCCTGTTGATCTACTTCTCGACCTCTCAGGCGTCTCATTGGGTTTCGGCGGCGAACGGCAGCTCTGATGTTCGGAGTTTCGTGCAGTGGAAGCCGGTGGCGTACCGTCGGTCTGATCCCGTTCTGGAGGACGCCATGCCGTGCCGTCATTCCGACCCCCAGCCTCAGAGCGCCGAGACAACCGCGGCAGCGTCGGGTCTTATCCAAGCGTTCTACTCCGAACCGGACACGTTCGGGCTCAACGTGAGCTTCGGCCTCGCCGGAGAACCGTTCTACAACAGCACCAAGTTCCTCAGCTGGTCAGTCACCTGCTCTCTGATTGGAGGATTTCTGGTGAGTTTAAACCTCCTCCTGACATGTCGCCACTCTCCCTCAGGACGGTGTTGGTGGGCGTCGGCTCTCCTCCTGTCGACTCGTTCTCGCCGCTGGTTGTGGCCATCATGGCGGTTGGTCTGGGAACACCTGTGATCCTCTTGTTGCTGGGCGGACTCTGGGTCTGCGTCCGTAAGAAGGCAGCGGATTCAACGACAGCTTATGAGCCAATCAACTGAGGACCGCTGCGCAGCCAATGAGACGACAGACTATTTTTTGTTGATGACATCACTCTACTGAAGACCCAACTGAGTCCAGACAGCCAATCAGAACCCAGATTTTTATAAATTAATTTATGGATTTTTTTATTAAAGATATTAATCAACAGATTAAAACAATATTCAGTTTAGTGAGAAAAACTGAAAAAATCTTGTTTGAGCGACTTTGATTATTTAAGATTTTAAATCTTTGATAAAAAAAAAGTTTGTCTTAAAAACTCTTCAGAAATATTTAGTTTATTTCTTAGTCAGAGCAGAACTGAGTTCTATTTTGGAGAAATGATTTTATTCCTTCCACTTTAAATCATTTCTATTATTCATTTTGATGGTTGTGAAAGTTCTCCAAATTTACTGTTTAGTTAAATTTTTACTGTATGAAATCTAGTTAAAACATTTGAAAAGTTTCAGGGGTTGAGACTCAGGATCAAACCATAACATTCAAGAACAGAACTTTGACCAAATTATTAATAAATCAACAAAAGTTTTGTAAAAAAAAAAAAGCTTCAGAATATTTAGTATTCAACTTCCCGACATTCGGGTTAACGTCACGTGACGCTGGTTCTTTTAGTTTCTTCAGTCGCAGAAACACGTGATTTTCTTTGTAAAAAGATATTTGAGTTTTTGTTGAATTTTTATTTTCTTGTTTCAGTTCAGACATTTTTAACAAACTGTTAAAACCGTTGATTTAGTCACAGAAAAACCGAAACATTTAATAAAATCTGAAGACAAATGTTTGTCCAACAATGAAACCTCGTCATCTGATCGACTTGTTCAGACCAATTAGACGAAAACATTTGGCGCCCAACGTGCCTCCGTAGATTTGTGTGCGATCGGGCAGCAGTACCAATCAGGGCTCAACGTGTGGTCAGGGTCGACCAATCAGCTGAAGGACAGATTCAAAAACAGTGAGGGAAGAGTCAACATGAGAACTTGGTTCTGACATGATTCACCTTTATTTGTTTCATATTGAAAATAATGTTTGAACAATTTACACAGTTGAATTCTCCATTAAGATTGAATTGAATGATTTGACACGTGTGACGTCTCAATGGTTTAAGTCTGAAATAAAATTCTTGGAGAATTCATCTTTTGAATTTTTACGAGTGAAGATCTTGATAAAGTAAAAAAACTCAAGTTAAAAGATTCAGACTTCGCTGTTCTTTGCTCCGACTCCATATCGTCTCCTCCTGTCATGTTAAATAAAGTTCAGATTGAAAAAAAAGTCCAGTTTCCGGCAGGTTCCTTTAGTCCTGATGGAACTCAGAATCTAGATCAGCACATTCAAATACTGTCCAGGACCAGATCCGGTCCTCGAGTCCTAGATGGACTCGATCTGTCGACGGACTTTCTCCGATGCGAGGCGGTCGAGCCACCGCTGACGGACGACCACCACGATGGCGAAGAGAACCGTCAGAGCCAACATGGCCGCTTCGAACTTCCAGAAGAGATGCTCCTCCATCACCGCTGATCGACAGCTGTGGGGGGAGGCGGTTACTCGGTTTATACATATTAATTGTAATTTACAGTTTCCATGACGATGCACAAAACCATAACAATGTGGACATTTTTACAATATTGAAAACCGATATTTTCAGAATGTTTAAGATCATTTTTGTATTTGTCGGTGGATTCATGATTTCTGACGTCTGACCTCTTGTGCTCGTCTTTGTTGGATCTGGTGCAGTTGATTCTCTCCACATAACCCGTCTGTTCACAGGACGACCACGACTTCTGAAACACAACAACGACGTCAAGAAGTGTTCTGGAAACTGCTGATGCGTTCAAGGACGCTCCGACATCTCTCCGACATGGGACATCTTCAAATGTAGCAAAACACTTACAGCCTGGAAGGCGTCGCACTGCAAACACGCT